>NC_077227.1:697832875-698105375 GCF_027887165.1 Monodelphis domestica | reverse complement strand
AAGTGTTTGAGGCTGGATTTGAACTCAGGTCTTTTGGATGCCAGGTCTGGCACTCTATGTACTTTGCTATCTAGCTGCCCCCTGAGTTCATAAGATGTTGATATGTGTTCCTTAATTCTTTATCAGGAAACCACAAATCACACTGGATATTAAGCGAATGGGGAGTTCATTTCCTCAAGGTAGCTTTGATTATCACCCATTGGTTTTCAAGAGCATTTAAATCGGGTGAGTTCCCAGGCTATTGAAACATATTTATCTCTATGTTTTGGAGAAACTGATGAACTTTTGGTGATTTTGGAACAGTTGTGCTTCACAGTCTAGAAATACATTTTAATGGCATTCATAATTCCAAATTTCAGGCCCTCTGAAAGTGAAAAGTTGTTAGGGCCATATCTTGGGTAGTTCTGCACACTGAGAAAGAGGTCCAGTGATGGTTACTGAATATAATTTGGGTCAAGACTTGAGTGAAAGTGTCCAATTGGGGGCAGCCGGGTGGCTCCGTGGATGGAGAGCTAGGCCTAGAGACAGGAGGTCCTGGGTTCAAATCTAGCTTTAGACACTTCCTAGCTCCTCTGCCTTAGAACCAACACACAGTATTGATTCTAAGACCAAAGGTAAGGGTTAAAAAAAAAAAAGTGACCAGTTTCTTGACTTTGGTTTTTGTTTTGTATCACCCAAGAAAAGGATTTTTTCTGCATAGCAGTCAGCATCTTTATTCATTTAAAACCCTAATCTACTATCTTAGAACTGATCCTAAGTATCCGTCCCAAGGCAGACAGGTGTAAGGGCTAGGCCATGGGGATTAAATGACTTGCCCAGGGTCATACCGTGAGGAAGTGTGTGAGGCCAGATTTAAACCTCCCATCTCTAGGCCTGACTGAGCCACCCAGCTGCCCCTAACAAGCATTTGTTAGAATAGAGTCCTTGCTTTTGAGCTCCCAACCTAATGGGGGGGGGGGGGGGGACCACATGTGCACAGCTCTGTGTAAACAAGATGGAAATAGTAGGAACTGGTGGGCTGCCAGCTGGGACTGGATGGAGGGCAGGAGACGGAGATGAGGGAAGAGAAAGCGTTCATTGTTAGAGGAAGAGCAAGAAGACCACAGGAACTGGATGGCCCAATACCGGGAGGAGGAAGTGAGGCATAAGAGGCTAGGGAGAGATTTACAAACCAGACAGGATGTCCTCTTTGATCATGGGGGTAGTAGGAGTCAGTGAGCTTGCTTGGCTAGGCGAGACGCCCAGCCTTGGGCTTTAGGAAGATCTCTGCCAGCTCCGAGGAAGAGAGGAAGCAGGGGGAGATCTGAGGCAGAGAGACCAGCCAAGGGAAGAGTGACCTGCGAGAGCTGTGTGTTTCTTTGGGGTAATAACGTGATTAAAACAGCAAGAGAGAGCCTGAAAGCACCCGCGTACAGCATGACATCCAGCATTCCCAAACTGATCAGAGGTGGAGCAGTCCGGTCCGTCCGGTCATCAGTGTCCATCAGTGGAAGCACACACTTTGGTGAAGAAACCTTTCCACATCGTCGCGTGTGCAGTGGAGTTTGTATGCCTTCCCACTAGGGGCTGGCCGTGGGGACGTCACCGACCCTCGGCACCTTGCTTTTGGGGGCGCATCTTTAAACGAGGGGAAGAGTCTCGCCTACAAGGCTGCCCTGAGTTGGTCAACTTGCATTCATATAGTATTTGCTATGCGCTCGTCGGCTCCGTGATGCAGTGAGCATCGGGCCTGGAGTCAGAAAGACTCGTTTTGGTGAGTTAAAAGCCTGCCTCAGATCCAGTCGGGTCACCCTGTTTCCTCATTTGTCAGATGAGCTGCAGAAGGAAACGGTAAACCTCCCCAGGATCTCTGCCAAGAAAACCCCAAAGGGGGTCATAGAGTCAGTCAGGTCTGAAGAGCCTGAATAACAACAACAATAAAAGTAGCGAGTGCCGGACGCTGTGTTCTGTGCTCAGGATACAAAGACAAGAGGGAAAAAGATCCAACTCCCTCCGATTGGATTATTGGAGCTCTTACACTTGACTAAAAACCCATTCGTCTTATTCCCTTAGAGCAAAGTGAGATGACCCAAGTGGAAAGTCTCTGTTCTTCCTGCCTCCCCCGAAGGGACCAGGACGGAAAGAGTGTTAGCTCGGGAGCAGTCTGTGGCAAGGGGCTCTGGCTGGGTCTTTTTGTTTTGTTTTGTAAACCCTTACCTGTCTTAGTGTCGACTCCAAGCCAGAAGAATGGGAAGGGCTAGGCAGTTGGGCTTCAGTGACTTGCTCAGGGTCACGCAGCTAAGAAATATCTGGTCATATTTGAACCCAGGACCTTCCATCTCCAGGCCTGGTTCTCTGTTGAGAACCTTTCTTAGAACTTACTGAGAACACCTTCGCTGCCCCTGGTCCAGCAGTGCTTGCAAATGAATTCATTGGTATTGATGACGAGGGGAGAATGTGAGCTGCCCCCTGACTGGACGTCCCTCGTCTCTCCTCCTTCTAGATGAATACTTTCCTGCTTTTGGTTCTTCTGTCTCTGGGAGCTGAATGTGACCTCAATAGCTTTCCCCATTTCCCTTTATTTGTGTCAGAAATGTAATCAATTTATTCCATTGTAAGTTGATTGGAGTTGTCGATTCTAGGAACCTTCTCCCATCTCCTACCAACCTCTTTTTTTCCTGCAATTCTCTTATGTTAAAGGAGGATTTCCTGCTTTCTAGCTCTGATCCTAGGTAAGTCACCATATTTCTCTGGGTTTCTGTTGCCTTATCCGTCAAATGAGGGAGTTGGACTACATGGTTTCTAACATTCCTCCCAGTTCTAGGCCCCGAGATCATAAAACAAGAAGTGGTAGAGGCAAGCTTGGAAATGTTTCCTTTGACTCTGGCTCCAGCCCCCTCCTTTGCGTTCCACACAGACTATATGAGAGAGTTAGCCCCTTTCCAGCTGTGGGATCCTGGGCTTTGACCTCCGTAAAGTGAGGATAATACTTACTGGAAAATGCTTGTCAAGCAACTCATTTATAGAGCACCTTGAACCATTCAAACACGGAACATTTATGAAGTACCTACTAGGTGCCAGGCACTGCAGAAGACAGCTCCTGCTCTCACAGTGTCTACACTCTAATGGAAGGGCAGCATGCAAAGAAGTCTGTGTGTGTACACACACACACACACACACACACACACACACACACACACAAGCTGGGGGGGATGCTTAACAGAGGGAAGGCACTCAAATTAAGAAGGGTGGGGGAAGACTTCCTGTAGCAGCTGAGATTTTAGCTGAGACTTGACTTGCTAAAATTAAATTAGTTTCTCTACTAAAAGTATTATATTTGGAGGTTTATTGAAGATGATTAGAATTAAGAAATAAAGAAAATACAAAATAAGAAAGCAGGAGCTTAGGGCGCAGAGCCCATTCACAGCCACTCACATCTTGCCTGGGTGTAGAGAGAGGCATGTGCTTAGAAGCTAAGCAGAGGAGAGTCAGTTTAAATACAAATTGTGTTCTGGACCCAGGTGAGGACTCATGTGAGATTTTAGGGAATTCTGGGAACTACCAAGGACTTCTGGGGATTGAAGTCTGGGGTTTAAATCCCCATTTTTACAGAATGAAGTCAGGGACCTCGATAGAGTAGAGGAGGGAGAGCATTTCAGGCATTGAGGGCAACCCGAGAGAATGCGTAGATCTGAGAGATGGAGCATCTTGTTCATGGGACAGCCTGGAGGCTAGTGTCCCTGGATCAAAGGGTACCTGGTGGGGAGTCAGGGATAAGAAGACTGGAAAGATAGAAGAGGGCTTTGATGCCTAAACAAAGCATTTTGTATTCTGTCCTGGTGGCACTACCGGGGTTTGAGTAGGGAGTGACGTGGTCAGAATATTTGCCACGTTAGTGGCAGGATCAGTGTTGGATTGGAGTGGGAGAGACTTGATTTAGGCAGTCCCACTAGCAGGATATTGCAGTAATCTAGGCATAAAGTGATGAGGATCGTGGTAGGGTCAGAGAAGAGAAGGAGGTATATTCAAGAGATGTTGCAGAGGTGAAATCCATAGGCCTTAGCAACAGATTGGATGGGGGTGGGGGTCGGATAATGAGGGTGGCTCCCAAGTTGTGAACCTGAGGGACTGGGAGGTTAGTGCTGTCCTCTCCAATAATAGGGGAAGTATGAGGTAGGGATAGGGGGAGGATTTGGGGGAAAGGCCATGAGTTCTGTTTGAGTATAAGATGTCTACTAGACCTCGGGTTTGAGATGTCTACAAGGCATTAGAAGATATGAGCCAGGAGAGCAGCAAGAGAGTTTTAGGCAGGACAGAGATTTGGTAAGTCATCAGCTTCGTGATGGCAGTAACATCCGTGGGAGCTCATGAGATCAGCACAGGAAGTAGTATAGAGGAGGAAGAGAAGAAGCTTGGGACAGAACCTTCTGGAGGAGGGTCTAGAGGAGACAGAAGGAGCAGTCAGGTAGGATGAGAGGAGTGAGAAGAGAGAGATCAGCAGAGGTCAATGAGAATGAAGGTAGAAGAAGGGCCCAATGGTCCATTTTCTACCTATGAGAGCATTAGTAACTTTGGAGAAAGTGTTGTTTTTTTTAATAGAATGATAAGCTTGGAAGCTAGATTGTAAGGCATTAAGAAGAGAGTGGAAGGAAAGTTGAGAGCACCTAATGCAGACAACCTTTTTGAGTTTAGCTACAAAGGGCAGAAGAGAAATAGGGTAAAAGTTATTGGCGATGGAAGGATCAAGTGAAGTTTTTTTGAGAGAATGGAGGAGACATGGGCACACATATAGCCAAGAGGAAATAAACTAGTAGACAGAAACTGAAAATATGTTAGAGAGGGAATGACAGGAGACATTTTGTTGGAGGAGACTGGATTGAATGGGATCACTTGAACAAGTGAAATGTTTAGCCTTGGTTAAGAGGAAAACCACTTTTTCATGTGAGACAGCAATAAAGGAGGAGAGAATGGCAAAAGGCACCTGAGGGATAGCAGAAGAGCTTCTTCTCCCTTCTTTCTCATGGCAAATAGCCCCATTTTTTCTGTAAACTATAAGGCAAGGTTCTCACCCAAGAGAATTGGATGGGCTGGGGTGGGAGAAGCAATGGAGGGTTGAGGAGGGATGAAAAGACATAGAACTACTACTGAAGATTGGGATAGTGAGTTGATAAAGGAGGGTATATAGTAGGATTGCCTCACCATAGTGAAAGCCCAGTTGAGGTTGTGTAACAAATCCGTGGTGGATCCAGTAAAATGGTCGTGAGATTTCCTCTGCTTTTGTTCAACAGCACGTGTATAAGGGGCTAATGCTGAGAGTGATTCAGATTGAGGTTTGGCTGTGTGTTTTTAGCAATATAAGAGAGGAAGACGGTGTTTAGCTAAATTGGTTCATCAAGCTGTCAAGATAGGGAAAAGAGGAGAGAATGGCTAGTGTAAACTTGGGAGATTGGAATCAAGAGATTAGAGGTTACAATGTGGACAAAAAGTAGAATTTTGAAAGAAAGAAGTAGAATTTTGAAAAAGAAGGCAGATGAAGAAGTGAAAAGCCAATATTTTATGGTGGGATAAAGGAATGGCAGAATTCTTAAACAAAGAAGTATTCATTCAGCTTTCTCTGGTAGATTTCCAGTGAGGAGAGAGCCTTTTATCTTCTAAGGTGATCTCTTTGAGTTCTGTTTTGCTTTACTTGCTAGGAAGTTTTTCTTTATAGGAAGCCCAATTTATTTCTTTATAGTTTTTATTGCTTCTAGTTTTGCCTTCTGAGGCCAGCCAGGATGAAATGGTCACACCCATTAGCCTAGAGTTCCCATTGCTGGCATATCCTGTAAGGAGATCCAAGAAAAGAAAGGTCTCATATACACTAAAATATTTATAACACCACTTTTTGCAGTGGGATCAAACTGTGAACAAAGTGGATAGCTATCATTTAGGGGATGACTAACCAAACTGTTGAATATGAATGTCATGATCAATTGTCAAGTGCCCATTAGAAATGATAGGAAGAATTCAGAAAAGAAATGGAAGACTCAGATGAACTGATGAAGGTTTTTTTTTTTTTTAAACCTTTAGCATCAGTTTTAGAATTGATACTAAGTATTGATTCTAAGTCAGAAGAGCAAGAAGGGCTAGGCAATGGGCACTAAATGACTTCACACAGGAAGTATCTGAGGCCATATTTGAACCCAGGACCTCTTGTCTCTAGGCCTGTTTCTCAAGCCACTGAGCCTCCTGGCTGTCCACTGATAAAATCTTCATGCCTTCTCACTGCCCATCCCCAGGCCAAGAATGCACAGCCACCATACCTCTGTAAGAATTAGATTTTAATGGTTTACTAAAATATATGAAATTTATAAATAATATGGTAGTCGCCAATTCAAAGTATTATTGCTTCAAAGTCAAAATGACTTTAATAACTTATTTACAAAAGAGGTGGAAAGAGTGAAAGCAGAGTGTAAGGGTAAAAATTATGATTGGACTGAATATTTAAGAGTATGATCACCAGGAATTTAATTACTAAATTCCAATGAATTACTCAAGTCAGAATGACTTTTATGGTAGTTTTATTTACAAATAGAGAGAAAGTAAGGAAAATATGAAAGAGAGAGAGAGAAAGATAGAGAGAGACAGAGAGAGAGAGAACGACCACAAGTGAGCAATGCTCTGGTCTGGTCTGAACCAGACAGGGCTTCAGAGGCCCCAGAAAAGGGGGGGCCCAGAGGATTAATTAAACAAGGTTTCTAACCATGAGTCCTCCTCCAAGATGATGGGCCTCTCTGGAGGCTATTGCCTCCAGAAAAGCCAAGGAAAGGGAGTCAGCCTTTTAACTCACCCATGTGTCAGTCCAAAGGGAAGCAGTTTGAGGTTTCAAACCCAAGCTCTCCTCCAAGTCCAAGTTCAAAGGCAAAGTTACCTCAAAGGAAGTTACCACTAAATTTAAAGACAATTCTTTACGTCACTTCCTGTGCCTTTGATCCACTTTTCCTTGTACCAATGGTGGCTTAAACTTTGCTTTGGATTGCCCAGGGAGCAGTCAGTTGTTTTTGATTTGTCACTCTAGCCCATGTGGGCCATAGACCTCTCCTCCCCCTTAATCTTTAAGTGGGAGTGTATACATTCCTGGTGGCTAAAATCTAAAGAATAAATAGGGTAGAGTTAATCCCATCTTCACAAGAGAAATACAAAAGGGTAGAGAAAACATTAGCTTATCTAACTAAATATTGCTCCAGTGCTCTACTCAGCCAGGACTTATTGACCTTCAAGTGGAATTAAACTCTCTCCAGAAGACAGGAAGGGAAAACCAGCTATCCCTTCACCCAAGTTCCCTCTAAGAGGCAGATCAAGATGATGACTAGGGCTAAAGGTGATTCCTGAGGCCCACTTTCGTCGTGAGCCAACATTCTTCTTGAAGCTGACTTCCTTCTTGAAGTCCAACTCTTTTTTGAAGCTGACTTCCTTCTTGGAGTCAACTTCCTTCACCCCAGAAATTCAGGGCCTTTTTATAGTGGCTTTTTGTCCCTTCCCCTTTTCATAAGGGTCAATCACAGCTTCCAAATTGTCCAGCACTGCACTACTTCTCACCTTCTGGAGAGATGTGAATTCTCATTTCCTTGCTAATTGAGTGGAAAGGGTGGAGAGCTCCTCCACCTAGTGCTAAGTATAGTTACTGTGAGGATCAAATGTAATAACTGTAAAGCACTTAGAAGGCATAGTACCTAGCCCTGGTACAGAGCAGTAGGTTCTACAGATACTGGCTATCAGTTATTATTATTATTATTATTATTATTATTATTATTATTATGCTTCTGTTCAGACTTTAAGATGTTTGAGGGCAGAACCCATTACACCTTTTTCTTTTATCTCCAGTACAAAGCACATGGTTAAGTACAAACCTTCAAGGTCCCCATGACTTTGATATCAACTTGAGCAAGTTTGGTGTTTTACTTCTCAAGATACTCTATCCATTGTGCCACCAAATGTTCATAAATAAACATACAAAGTAGATATCAAGTAATTTTAGGAGGAAGATGCTTGTTACTGGTGAAATCCTGAAGTATAGCTATTGGCATCTGAGAAACTGGCCATTCTAAGAGGCAGAACCAGTCAGATGCCACAAATAAGACTTGCCTGTGTCAATAAAAGGGAGAGAATCTGGCCAGTTTGGCTAGACTGTAGTGTGTGAAGTAAAGTCATGTAGGATCAGCCTGCAAAGGGAGGTGGGCACTGGGTGGTGAAGGGCTTCAGAACCAGACCAGGGATTCATGGTCCATAATGTAGGAGAGCAACATGGTTAGACCTGCCCTACTCTGCCAAGACAGGCCAGTGGTTCAGTCTGGAGATGCCTTGGGTGTTGGGTGCATGAGTGGAGAGAAGGATCCTGGATGTCAAAGGCTCCTTGAGGGCCTTTTCACTTAACCTGCCTCAGTTTCTTTCTTTGTGAAGTGGGGATAAGGGGATATTACCCACATGCTTGAGAGTTGTGGTGGGGATGTGTATCAAGAGCAAGGAAGTATATAAACTGTTATTATTAGGATTACTTTTAGATGGAAAATCAGGACTTTTGACATATTTCCTGTTGTTATCTTTTGTTTATCCACAGGTGGATAAAACCATCTTCCACCTTTTTTGCTGGAATGTCCCGTCACTGAACATCCTGCCTCTTCCCCCACTCATTTGCTTTGTCTGGTAAGGAGACGTTTACTGTCTTTGTTCTTGGTTGGTTCCCCCCACCCCATTCCCACCTCCTTAATGTTCTTTGCTAACCCAGAAGGTACTTCTTGTCTTTACTTGCAATCTCATTCCTGCTTTAGTCCCTGACTTTCTCCAAACAAATATAGGGTATAGAAATGTGGTGTCATGGAGTCAGGTTTCTCTCCGTTTTTAGAAGGAAGAGAAGGCAAGGGAATAAACAGGCATTACCTGACTTATATCATACTGCATGCAGACACTGTACTATATGCCTTATAAATCTTGTCTCATTAGATTTGATCCTCACAACAACAGCAGGGGCTGTTGTGTTCCCCATTTAAAGGTTGAGAAACTTAGGTTAAGTGACTTGCCCAAGGTCACCCAGCTACTAAATATCTATCTTGATTTGAATACAGGTCTCCCTTATTCCAGACCAGCTCTCTATCTACTTGTACCACTTAGCTGCCCAAGGCTTTCCTCTCTCCTTGTTTCTCTTTTTATGGTATAACTCCTCCCCTCCCCTCCCCCTTCCCTTGCCCATACACAGAGATCTGCACATGCATGTCTATGCATTTTGTTCTGGTCCTGTGATATCCTAGGTGTGAGGAGCTCCAGCTTAATGAAGTTCAGCATCTCCTCTGTAATTTTCAGTCTTAGAAAATTATCCAGGGGGCCCTGAGGTTATAAATGACTTATTTGTGGTCACACAGCTAATATGTTTCCAGCAGAACTTGATTCCAAGCCTTCCTGACTTCAGATCTGCCTCTGTGTGTATGTGTGTGTGCGTGAGTGGGTACGTGCACATGCGTGCATATGTGCGTGTATTAACCTTCTTGCTTTTCCTATTTCCCAAAATATCATTGAAAATTTGGATTTGGTAGAATTCTGACGGCTCTGCTTTCCAGTGATGGGCAGGTCTCTCCAATGATGTACTGTGAGCTTTGGTTTCTACCAGTTAGAAAGCTGTCATTCCCCTGGTCTGTTTCACTGCTGAAAATGACTTACCCCCTTGGCTTCTGGAACGTCCGATTTACCTGCCTCGCACTTTGTGTCTTTACCTCCTAGAATCCCGTCACAAGTAAGGAACGATGGGGAGCAAGCACTCACGCCAACGACCGGCTGTCCCCATACAGTTTCACTCGGAAGAGCTGGCGGAGATTGACGGATTGTTCGCTGCCATAACAGGGGGCTTGGAGACAATATCCAATGGAAAGACCAAAAGATCTTTTCCAATCCCCATCAATTCAGAAATGTTACAGGCAAGAATAGCAGGCCACTTTAAGGATTCTGCAATGGCGTCTTTCATCTTAGCACGGCGCTTCGGGCCCGTCAGACCAGAAAGCTCGACCCTGGATAGGACCCATTGTGGCGGATAGGTGTCATGTGATAGTCAGAATGTGTACAGAGTGACGTATCCTATATCTTGGCCATTTCACGTCACTTCCAATGAAATGATGAAATAACATATTTTAAGACCCAACCTCAGGAATACCCCAAAAGGCATCATCCTGCTTCCTCATCTTTATCTCTGTAGACCTCAGGTTCCTCCTCTGTGCCCTGAGCTGTTTGGACTAGATAATATCCAAATCTGTGATCCTGTGACTAAACAGCTATCAGCTACCATCATTTTAGGAAGTTGGTCATTGACTATTTTCAATCTCTTTGCCTGACTAAATGTGTGACATGGAGTCACTCTAGTAAGCCTGGAGCCTGACTAGTCATCCAAATACTTAGGAAATATCAGTTTCAGGGTATTAATATGTATTTCTAAAAGTACATATTAAGATTGAATCATGGGGGCAGCTCGGTGGCTCACTGGATTGAGAGCCAGGCCTATACTATAGATGGGAAGTCCTGGGTTCAAATTTGATTTCAGACACTTCCTAGCTGTGTGACTCTAATCCCTGTTGCCTAGCCCTTATGCCTTAGAACTGATAAACAATATTGATTTTTAAGACAGAAGTTAAGGATTTAAAATTTTTTAATTGAATCAATTCTATTAAAATAATTATTTACTAATTGCCATTTTAAAAAACCATCATATAGGAGTAATGGTGAGTTGTGATTTATTAAGTTTTGCCACGTTAATGTACAATGAAAAAGCAAACCAAATTTACTAAGACTTTGTAGGAAAGAAAATCCCAATCAAGAATGTGACAAATATAACAGAAAAAAATCAAAAGAAAAGATAGCTCTGAGGAGTAAAATGTGTCCTTGTGTTGTTCTCATTGGTGGTCATCTTTTATTCATATGATTCTTACTCCATGGAAAAAGTGGCAGGTAATATTAGAGTAGTAATCACACCCCATTGGGTATTAGGAGGCCAATTTTAGGTATTGGTTTGTAGTGCATGAACTATTGGCAGAGGACAAGATAGTCAATCCAGGTTCTTGGCTTTCCCAAGGCATATCCATTTTCTGCCCAACCTTATTTTTCCTTTTGGGTTTCTTCAGCTTCCTATTGCCAGCAGACCCAGAAGCCTGTGAAAATGATAGCATTGTTTTTTTGTTTTGTTTTGTTTTTGTTTTTGTTTTTAACAGCAGTGACTAGGTAAGGTGGGTGAGTTGTAATCAGCATTAAAACATTCACATGTAATTTTGTTCCCTTGTAGCCCTTACTGATAATGTAATGTTTTCTTGTATGGTGTAGGTGATAGTAGTTTAGTCACTTTGATAATTTGATGAATCTAGGTCTCTTTCACTGTGAATACTCTTTACTAAGAAGTAACAAATGTAAACCCATCCCTGAAATCTTCTGTCTATCTCTCTGTTTCTGTCCATCTATCTCTGTCTATCTTTTCTCTTTCTCTGTCTGTCTCTCTGTCCCTGTCTGTCTGTCTGTCTCCCTCTCTGTCTCTCTGTCTCTTTCTCTCTGTCTGGCTCTCTCTCTCTCAACTCTTAACTCTTCCCTTCCTTCTTAGAATCAATACTGTATAGTGACTGTAAGGCAGAAGAGCAGTAAGGGTTAGGCAGTGGGAACTAAGATCACCTTCTCTTTAATGTACTCACTTGCAAATCTTCTCAGTAAGGTTCCCCACAACATGTGGAGGATCTCCTTCCAGATCTCTTGACATTATGGGGATACCAGGAGATTTCTTATTACATCTACCTCCTTTTCAGATCAGTCATCTGGCTTCATGCTGCTGCTTTTGTGCAGTTCTGCATTAGTGATAGGATTCTGACTGCCCTTGGGGAAACCCATAACTTTGGTGTCTCTGGCATTTGGAAGAATGTTGATGTGGAAAACTTGGGGTCATTAAAAGCACAGCATAATTTCCTAAATGCAATCCAGCCCACTCTTCTCATTTTATTTGGGTCTGGACCCATATGTACAAAAATATTTGTGATAGCAAAGAATTGAGGGGATGCCCATTAATTGGTGAATTATTGAAAAGTTGTGATATGTGATTTTAATGCAATACTGTTGTGTTATGAAAAATGATGAGCAGGATGCTTTCAGAAAAACCTGGAAAGACTTACATAAATTGATGCAAAATGAAGTGAGCAGAACCAGGAGAGCATTATACATAGTATCAACAATACTGTACAATAATCAACTATTATTCACTTGGCTATTGACAGCAACACAAAGATCCAAGACAATTTCAAAGAACTTATGGTGAAAAATGCTATTTACTTCCATAGAAAGAACTGATGCAATCTGAAAGCAAATCAAAGCTTACTATTTTTCACTTATTTGGAGGGGGTGGCTTTTTTCTTTCACAATATAACTAATTTGGAAATGTTTTATATGACTACAAATGTATAATCTATATCAAATTGCTTGCCTTCTCAATGAAAGGAGAAGGAGAGGGAGGGAATTACAACTCAAATTAAAAAAAATGTTGAAATTAGTTTGACATGTAATTGAAAAAAATAAAATATTTTAAAAATAAAATCTTAGGAAGGAAAATATTAGAAGATTAGCATTCTATCTGGCACATAGAAGGCACCTAATAAATATTGAGATTGTGACAAGTACTACCTCATACTTTAAAAGCATCTTTGGGACACAGACCTAATAGTGGTATTATTGGGTCAAAGAATATACATAGTTTTATTGCCCATTGATCACATAGTTACAAATTGCTTTCCAGAATGTGAATCAAAAGTCTACCAACAGTACATCAGTATCCCAGTTTTTCCACATCCTTTCCAACATTTATCATTTTTCTTTTCTGCCATCTTAGCTAGATATGAGGTAGTATCTCAGAGTTATTTTAATTTGCATCCTCAAATAGTGATTTAGGGCATTTTTTTACGACTATAGATAGCTTTGATTTCTTTTTATGAAAACTGCCCATTCTTATCCTTTGACCATTTATTGACTAGGACTTGAGCTATCCTTAGAAAAATGAGCACTATAAGAAACGGGACTGTGGAATACAATTTAGGTCTGTTGCCTAGCTCAAGGAAGGGCGAATCACAAGGATCTCAGGATCAGTGAAGAGACAAGGTGGACTGAAGTGGAGGGTGCTTGTAGGTAAATAGTTAGCCATATGAAGATGAACAGGTTAGGAGGTGAAAGAAGACTTTGGTTGCCTGGAAAGGGAATTTAGATTTGATCTCATTGGGAAGGAAGAACCATTTTGTGTTTTTGAGCAGGATAATAATAGCACCTCATCTTTTTTTTTTTTTAAACCCTTACCTTCAGTCTTAGAGTCAATACATTGTATTGGTTCTAAGGAAGAAGAGCTGTAAGGGCCAGGCAAGTGGGGTGAAGTGACTCACCCAGTGACACCCAGCTAGGAAATGTCTGAGAACAGATTTGAAAACCCAGAACCTCTCATGTCCATGCTTGGCTTTCAATCCACAGAGCCACCCTGCTGCCCCCGCCTCATCTGATTTTAAAAGTTTTAAGAAGTGACATTATGGCAGTGGGAAGTTAATATTATGGGAATATATTACAAATGGGAGATCAGCCAAATGTATATAACATTAGGTCTTTGACACTTTCATTGAGGTTTGCTTATGTTAATTATGTTCTAAAAAGGTGTGAAAAATTATTGCAGTGAGGGGAAGATGAGGGTGGTGACAGATAATGCTTAACTTTTACTCTCATTGTAATTGGCTCATAGAGGGAATAACAACCATAGTCAGTGGAGTATAGAACTATACCTTACCCTACAGAGAAGTAGAAGGGGAATAAGACAAGGGAAGGAGAAGTCATTGGAGGGAGAGGGAAGTTGGGGGGTGATAAAACACTGGGGAGGAGGAACAGAGAGTAAAAGGAAAAAACAATCAAAAGGAGAAAATAAGATGGAGGGCATGCACAGTTAGTAAACAACTGTGAATATGCATGGGACAGACTCCCCCATAAAAAGGAAGCGGATAGCAAAATGGATTAAAAACCAGAATTCTACTATACATTGTTTACAAGAAAAACATGTGCAGCAAGGCGACACATAGAGTAAAGGTAACAGGCTAGAGCAGAATTTATTATGCATCATCTAAAGTAAAAAAAGCAGGAGTAGCAATCATGATCCCAGACAAAACTAAAGCAAAAACAGATCTGATTAAAAGAGATAAGGAAGAAAAATTACATCTTGCTAAAAGGTACCATAAACAATGAGGCAATATCAGTACGAAACATAATCCACCAAATGGTATAGCATCCAGAATTTTAAAGGCACTTAAGGAGGAAATAGTAAAACTACTAGTGGGGGACCTCAACCTTCCTCTATCAGATCTAGATAAATTGAACCAAAAAATAAATAAGAAAGAGGTAAGGGAAGTAAATGAAATTTTAGAAAAATTAGAGTTAATAGATATCTGGAGAAAACTGAATAGGGATAAAAAGAAATATACCTTCTTTTTAGCAGTAGATGGTACTTACACAAAAATTGATCATGTACTGGGGCATATATTATGGTACTGAGAAATGAGTTTAGGTCAAGTAGTTTTATGTGGACCTGTCAAATGAAAGTGTTGGTTGTTTTTTTTTTATCACTCTTGATACTTTATGCTATTTTAACATTTGTTTTCATTTTTCAGTGTCAAAAAAGATCTTTACCCCTCCTCTTTTTGCTCTAAATAGGCTTATGCTGGGGAAGCTTTACCTGAGAAGATGGTAGTCAAGCTGTATGATGCAATGAGGAAAACTGAACCTAACGGCAATATAAGGAACCCTAGTGAATACGTCACAAAGGAACAGTTTGTGAATTTGTTGTCACAGACATTAAAAGGAAAAGTAGGGGATAAGAGCCTAGTGATCCAGAAAATGCTGAATGTCACTCCGGAAAAAATGAAAATGTACCACATCAAAGAGGTAAAGGAAAGAGGAAAGACCATTTCAGAGAAATGTGTGCTCTCCTGGTGTAATGTATGACTTGGAATCCCCAAGCCATGGGACTGTTTGGTGCAGGTCAGAACTTCTGGAACAGTTGTGAATAAATTAGGATGTTCAATAATGATTTCAGAGTTGATCAGATCAAGATGGCATCACATCAGACTGAAGTGTTGCATATTATTTGGGTAGTAAATACAATGAAATCCCATCACCACCCCCACCCCCACCCCCCACATGTAGGCTTCCAGTGTGGGTCAATAGTGGGTGGATCTGCATTATATCAAATTCTGAGAGAAGCAAGAGCCATTCAACGGTGCATAAGTACCCATATTCGCTTTGTTTGAAAATGTGATGTTCTGTGGATTTCATTGTATTGTTTATTTTGTTAAATATTTCCCAATTACATTTTTATCTGGTTTGGACTACTCTGAGGGGAGCTGTAGGCCATATGTTTGATCTCTGCATTAGGGTTTGGAGGTATATGCATGTTGTTGTCTTAAAAGTTTTTCCCCAAATCAGAGAGAAAGTACTGGGCCCTTCAGGGCCAGAAAATGCTTAGACATCAGGGAAAACAAACTGGGATTTGGGGTAAAGGTGTTATTTTGTTTCATGGAATAGCAGAGTAGAAGAAGAGCCCCTTGTTTGAAATTGAGGGGTGGGCACCTATAAATTGAGGTGGGTAGAAAGAAGGGAAGTTTGGCAAAAAAGCCTTTCATTTTTCTTGACTAGGAAAAAATAGGTTTTTCCTTCTTGCTAAAGGCCAGTCCAGCAATGTTATTGCCACCTATATTTGTCAATTATTTTTGTATTTCTTCAGACATTCTTCCTCCGAGGCTTCCCTCTTATTTCTTCTGCTTAAATTGCAAATTAATAGTCTTTCAAATATCCTCCTACTTTTGAAATTTCATTTGTCACTTGACATTTGCTTGTGACAATGTATTATCTGGCATATCAGACCCTGTCAGTCTCTAAAATCAAAGAGTTGAAGGGACATTAGCGGGCACCTTAGTCCAACCCTTCCTTAAGCATGGAATTCTTTTAGAATACCCTGACAAATGATCATTTGGTTGAATGTTTCTAATAATGAGGAGCTCCCTTTCTCTCAACAGAGTCTACTCTGTTTTGGGATGTTTCTAATTGCTGTATTTTATCTCGAGCCCAAATCCTCTTCCATGTAACTTTTACTAACCCTTAGTTTTTAGTTTTCTCCTTTGGAACCCAGGAGAACAAGTTTAATGACATTTGCAAATACCCCCTGATATGTACATGTCCCTTATCATTTCTTTTTCTAGTTTACCAATGTAATAATATTATTGTTGTTAATTATAAGGTGGCCATAATCTGACAGGCCTAATGAACATGAAGTGTGTCCATACTTAGCTGGGCGACGTAGCATTTGGCAGGAGATGGAGGCTTCCCATTTCTCGTGCTGAAATGAAATTTATTCTTGGCCTACAGTGAAAATGTTTCTAATGATGCAATTGTGGTCTTAAAGTTTACAGAGGATCTGATTAGCTCTGTAGTCCATGTGCTGGATTTCAGAAATGAACTGAAAGGTTGGATTATGAACAAAAGTGAAGATATGACTTCTAGTGTGAAGGCCTTGGCTGAGCAACTGCTCTTACCACTGAAACAAAGTAAGTTTCCTTTAACCCTCAGAGATGTAAGTAATTGGACACAGGATTAAGCATAGATCAAGCCCTCACTGAGTCCCCATTAATCGGAAAATCAGCAGAGAGGGTGCTATGTAACATCAGGAAACTGTCAAATGATGAATACATCTGAGACTGTGGCTCCTTCCCAAAACATGGGACACATCCCTGAGCTTCATTTGAAAGCCTCTGGCACATCTTTCCTCCCCATCACAGCCTAATCCTATTTTTTGGTGTGTAATAATTAAAACGGGTTTGACAAATATAAGAAATAAAAAAATTGTGGTCGCCGTTTATAATCATTAAATACTAAATCATGAGACTGTTAGTAGCTTTAGAAGCTTTATTACAGCAATAATATAGTGAGAGTGAGAGAGAGAAATGTAGGAAGGAGGTAGAAAATATTGCCTAAATAAAAATACCCCAAGTTCTGGTCCTCCAGACCGCGAATGCAAATCCAAATGTGAATCTCACCAACCCACCAGAGCGTCTCTCATGCCAAGGAGGCAAGAGTCCCTTTTGCAGCCTGTCTCCAACGCAGTAAACCAAATCTTCTTTAAGCTGAAATTCAGAGCTGCAAAAGAACCTCACCAGAGCTCACTCCCATGAGGCCAAAGATGGCACAAGAACCCTGGGGGTCCCATAGGTGCCTGCTTATGCACAGTTTTCTCCACCCATCCGTTCTCCTGTCACGTCTCAGGAATCAATCACAGTTTCCCAATTTGCCTTTTTCCAGAAGAGCTGAAGTGGGAGGGAGGCACGATGCTTGTAATCTTTTAGGGTATGAACTTCCTTTTCTAATTAAAGGTTCTTACTAAGTGTTAATGACTAAGTGTGAAAGGCTGGGGACTCCAGGTTCTTGATTGATTAATTAAAATAGACAAAGAGAGTGTAAATTCTCTTTCACAGGTGCAATTCTTAATTGGGAAGGTAGAGAGGATTTTTTCTCCCAGTATTAGGCCTGGTTCTGCCCTTTGTGACCAACAAGTATTAATTCCTTTTTGTTGAAATGCTTTTATTTTTTTATTTAAAAAAATTTTTTTAAACCCTTACCTTCCATCTTGGAATCAATACTGTGTATTGGTTTTAAGGCAGAAGAGTAGTAAGGGCTAGGCAATGGGGGTCAAGTGACTTGCCTAGGGTCACACAGCTAGGAAGTGGCTGAGGCCATATTTGAACCTAGGACCTCCTGTCTCTAGGCCTGGCTCTCAATGCACTGAGCCACCCAGCTTTCCCCTAAAATGCTTTTATTGGTAGCATCAAAGAAATTCTAGGTATGAATTCAATAGTTTGGGTATTTGGGTATTAATGCTAACTTTTCTTTTTTATTTGACTTGAGTGAGTTTACAATTAGGAAATAGGAGCTGAGGTGAGCCTTCTAGCCCATAGTATAAATTGCTCAAATGAAAAAATGCAATTCCTATATGGCTCTCTGTATTCAAGAAGTATAGAAAATCCCTTTTAAAAGAAAGATCCTAGGAGGAAATGTGGAAAAGAGGATAGAGAATCAAGGTACCCAGGTTCAGATTTCCTATCTGACATATAAAGGCTGTTTTGCCCTAGGCAAGTCACATCCTTTTAGGATTCTAGATAACTCTTAAGACCATAAATTGTAGGATAGTTGCCAGTCTACACTGGTAAATGGAGTATCTCTCCCTTCTCTTTCCTTTCCCTGCCCCTCCCTCCCTCACCTTGGGAAATCATAGGTTCAAGAAAAGAAAACAAAAGTGGGCTCTAAAGAGTGCAGCATCACTTACTGGATAAGATGCTTACCCTGGAATCAAGAAGAGCTGGTTCCATATTCAGTCATTGACACATACTTGGCAGAGTGACTCCAGGGTGAGTCAGTTAACTTCTTAGGTTCCAGTCAATAGGTACAGCGGTGGATAGAGTACTGGACTTAGAATCAGGAAGACCCATGTTCAAATCTGGTCTCAGACACTTACTGGCATCAGCCATTTAACCTGGTTTGCCTCAGTTTCCTCCTCTGTAAAATGAGCTGGAGAAGGAAATCCAAGCCACTCCAGTATCTCTGCCAAGACAATCCCAATGGGGTCATGAAGAGTCAGACATGACTGAAATGGTTGAACAGCAACAACCCCAGTTGATAGCAGCAGAACCATTGCCAATCTACATTGATCCAGGGAGCTTCCTCACAAGAGGAATCTCAATTCTGACCTGGAAAGCCTCTGATGTCAAGAAATAGCCAAGTAGAACAGGAAATCTTACACAGTAACATTGATATCTTTTAGCAAATTGTAATGAGCAGAGTCAAACGTAAAGAAAGACATTTGTTCTATTAGAACAAGCTTGAAAAAAATTTCCCCAAAGCCAGGCTAGATCAAACTTCTGCATGTATAATGAATCCTTGCTTGTGTTTTAGAAAACTTGGCATAGGCTAGTGGAAGGAAGATTGGTTTGAAGTCAGAAGACCAGATTTCTAGCTCTGGCTTTGTCTTTAACCCCTTCGATTCTGACCTGTATATTACATGGTTTGATTGAGCTGACTGTTGGGGGTCCTGCCAATTCAGATGTGTTTTGATTCTAATATCATGGCACTGCTTCCCCTTGTCCCCCCTTCTTCCCTCCTGCCTTCTACTGTCTTCCTTAATGTTAAAATATGAAGACACTTTTTCCATATGGCAAGTACCCGGAATAATAGAGTGAAGTGGAATGGCCACTTAACTGGTGTTCTACTTTTGGGTGGATAGTGCTTGAAAGTCTGCAAAGTGCTTTACATAGTTTAACTAATTTGCTTTTGCTAACTAGCTTTATACTGATCTTAGACAAGTCACTTCTCTTTATGATCTGGTTTTCTGTTCCATAAAATAAAAGTTCGTGATGAGGCAGAGTGTGGAAAGAGCTTCAGATCTGGAATCAGAAAACCTATGCTAGATGTTGGGGAACTGGATAGACCAGTTCATGGTTCTTGGCCAGCTTGAGGGCAGGCCAATCAGTAACTTGGCAGATACACTGAGCAACTCTCATACAAAGGAGAAGGTGGAGGATTTGAGAACTACAGATTACTGGTCTAATGGGAGGAAAGTTCATTTCATCTTTGGTGTGCTCTGAGGAAGGGAAACAAGTAAAGTGTCTTCAGAAGACAAGGACTTTCCTATTCTCCACAATTCCCTTGTTAAGTCCTGATCTCAGGAAAAGATCCCATAACCCCAGCTGTAATAAGTTAAATAACTGACGAGACTTAAAAGCATGAATCCCTTGTGGGAGTATGAGGAAATGTAATATACTGTATTTGTAGCTAAGAGGAATCATATTTCAGTCCTCTGGGAAAGCAACTTAAAATAATAAGTTGGCCAAGTTAAAACCTTGTTGATGCTTGAGTAGGTATATCATTTACGGTTCCAGACAGTATTCCCAAAAACATCCCCGCAGATATCTCCCCAGACTGCTTGTGTTGGTCCACAAACACTTAGAGGTTAGCTGGGGCTGACTTCGCTGGTGTTTGTCTTTGTCTCTCTAGAGTCCCCTTTTACCTCTCTCTTTAGGTGCCCTTCTTCCAGCTTTCTAGGATATCCCTTATCAGAAGTGGAAGGGGCTTGATTTTCATCCATTTATGTTTTTTTGGATGATTTATATTTAAGCATAAATAAGTTTCCAATAACGTGTTGCCCCAACCATTTGTCTAGCTCCCTATTTTAGAATGAAAAGCTTTGTTCCTTCTAAACACATTTCTGGCATCAGCAAGTTGGCAGAAGGAAACCTCTTTGGGACCAGAGGAACCCTAAATTCACTGTGGAAAATCAGACTTCCTTGAAGGCAAAATCATAGGTTTGAGAGCTGGAAGAAACCTTAGACATCTGATTCATTCCTTTTTAATTAAGGTGATTAGGAAGGGGCTTGCAGAAGGGATGATCTCCAGGGTCTTTTCCTCACTCTTCCCATACCCACCCTTGGAAGGTTAACCAGCAGCATTTGTTAACTGCCTGTTATGTGGCAGGCAGCATGCTAAGCTCTGAGAAGTCACGGACAAAACTGAAATAGTTCCATCCTGGGAGATGACAGCTATCTCTGTGACGTCAGAGGCCATCTAATTCCATTCCTCTGATTTTGCAGAAGAAAGAACCGAGGCCGAGAAAGAAGAAGTGCCAGAGTCCACGGTCTTACAAGTAGATGTAGTAGGAGTACTGGGATTTGAACTCTGACTCCAAATTTAGCACACTCTGTACCAGAGCAGGTTCTCGCCCATATTTTGAAATTACTGGGGCAAACGCTTCAGGTATTCAGGCTTCTCCCAGGGTGTGGTACCTGTCTTATTCCAACACTGATCTGTTGGGCAGACCTTTTCTTTTCAAACTTATCTCCATACCATTCCCTTCCCTACTTGTGATCCTTTGCTACAGCCCTTCCTAAATCCTGTTAACTTGAGTAGGGTAGAGATTGGAATAATTAAATTTTGATCTATGCTGCAGCCCTTCCTCAATCCTGTTAGGACTGAGTAGGGTGGAGATTGATTCCAAGTATCTCCATTGTATAAATCAATCATGACTCAAAGAAATTCCTGTTCTATGCTTAAGCATAGGTCAAAGTCCTTTCCATTGTTCAGCAAAAGGTTTCTGTCCTAAAGTAATCTTAAGAAAGGAGGAGGAGGAACCTCCCATGCCAATAGGGTTCACATTCCAATAGCCAAGACCCACTATCAATAGGAAATTTTTCAAGTATGAAATTTCCCAATGGTGAAATTTCCAACATTTATAAGTCTAAGAAATTTTGAGGTTTACACTTGAGACCTTTTACTTTAACCCCCCTCTTAGCTTCCGTGGCTTTTAAATATATATATTTCGTATTCCTAGCACATTTAGTATTATCTTAAGATATTTTCATTCCATAATCCTTGATCCCTCTTCTGATGTTCTAGAATTCATGTCTATCCCTTCTACATAATAACAATAATGCTATTTGTTACACTATCTCAAAGTCTTTCATAACAAAATTTCTGACTACAAAGTATGTCGAAACTTATCTTGCTTATGAAGAGAAATGTTTTTAAATTTGCATTTTTACCAACAAAAGATTTGAGCCAATAGAATGAGTTGTTCATTATGGAATTTCATTTAATCAGTTGGCGAGTGGTATGTTTTGGCACCTGTAAAGCCATACCACATAGGTGACTTCGTATTCCACTCACTTCTAAGCTTGACCCTGATCCTCTGGGTGACTTAAATTTCAAAATTATTTTTATGGACTTAATTAGGAACCTAAATATTAATTAAAACATTGTCTCGGGGGCAGCTGGGTAGCTCAGTGGATTGAGAGCCAGGCCTAGAGACGGGAGGTCCTAGGTTCAAATCTGGCCTCAGACACTTCCCAGCTGGGTGACCCTGGGCAAGTCACTTGACCCCCATGGCCTAGCCCTTACCACTCTTCTGCCTTGGAGCCAATACACAGTATTGACTCCAAGACGGAAGGTATGGGTTTAAAAAAAAAACAAAAAACAGACATTGTCTCTGTTGGAAAATCCATAGCAGTCTATTTCTTCTTTTGTTAATCTAAATATTTTATATTTTTATAAGTAGTCATCTGTTCCCTTACATATAATGCATTTAATTAGGCAAAATAGTTTCTGGTAATTTTCTTTTTTTTGGAAATTAATTAATTTTTTCAGTTACATATAGAAACAATTTTTGGTAATTGTTTTCTGACATTTTAGGATTCAAATTTTCTCCCTCCTTTCCCTCCCCAAGGCAGTAAATAGTCTGATATAGGTTACTCCAGTACTTTCATGCTTTCCATATTTTCATTCCATTCAGTAATTGCCAGAGACCTAGCACCTAGGTGGTGCCTCAGAAGAAGATAAGTATTCTATGATGCAGAGATGAGAAAGTCTGGGACTTTCTCAGTGATACATGGTACCTTTACAAAAACTAACCATGTAATGGGGCCATGAAGACTTCACAAAAGAAAAAAAAAGGAGAAAGCAAATCATTTGTGGATAATCTGCAATAAAAATCTAATTTAACTTTTAATTAAATTGCCAATGATCTGTATTGCTTGTTACATATTACAAAACCACCTGCCCCAGCACCAATACATAAAAGGGAAAACTGAGGCAACTGAGAATAATGTATGTCTTAAAAAAAAAAGAAAGAGGGACTGAATGAGATAGAATTGAGTGTGCTATTCTCAGAATGAGCATTCAGCTCACAGAGGCTAGTTTGTTACCTTGTGTAAAGATCCTGGAGTGCTTTGCTATTTCTTTTTCCAGCTTATTTTACAAATGAGGAAACTGAGGCAGAGTGAAGTGACTTGCCCATGGTCACACCGTTTGGAAATGTCTGAAGCCAGATTATAACTCAGAAAGATGAGTCTTGTTGACTCCAAGCCCAGTGCTCTATCCACTGTACCCCCTAAATGCACCGATTTTATGGATGAGGAAACTGAGAGTGTGAGATAAATGCTGTCCCAAGATGGTGGCTAAGCTTTGTGTGATCCTGCCTAAAAGCCAGCATTAGGGAGGGAAATTGTTCTTAGGTTCATTCTGTGCCCATGTGGGATTGTTAATATTCAGGGAGCACCTTGTTGGGTTTGATGAAAGGAAAGACAGACATTTCTAATAGAGTCTGAGATAAAGTGATTAATATGCCCTTCACATATGTGTGTTGTGTTTATGTCCAGGTGTTTTTAGTTCTTTTGGGTGGTTTTTTTGGGGTGGGAGAGGCTGTAGAGTGCCAAGCAGGGAAAGGGAACCCAGTATTGTACATCAACATTAGCATGGATGTTAAACGTTTAAGCAAAAACTAATTGTATAGGGTAGGTACTCTCTGGTTTCAGGCATCCACTGAGTCTTGGAGTATGTCCCCTCAGAGGATAAGGGCGGTGGTGGTGGTGGTGTCTTCTGTAAAATGCTGTATAAAAATGTACAGTGTACTGCTATCTTTAGTATTGACAAATAGTACCATTTGGTAATTGGCATTAATTGGTAATTTAGTTATTGGTAAAAAAAGTTTCTTTAATTTATCAGCCAAATTTTATTATACATATGTATGTACAAGAAAATCTCATTATATATGGGGTCTACAGGTGTTCCCCTATATCTGGGATTTCAGCCTGGAAACTTCATTTCCCACAAATGTGGGACTCTTCTGTGTATAGCAGACAAAATATTCTTGTGTCAGAGAATGGAGTATTTTAATTGTTGTGAACGAATTGCTTTCTGTAAGGCAAGAAAGAAAAATTTGATGCAACTAAAGTCCCTCGTTTATGTTTGTTTGGGGGGGATGTTTTTTTTCTAGAAGAAAAGCACTCTGGAGAAGAGAAGAGTGATTGGGATTTTGACGGTGAAGGAAAACGAAGTAAGCACTTTTCTTTTGTATACGTAGAATTGTAGGGATTGTTTATCTCACATTTTGAACCACATAGCACTTACTAATCCCATTTGTCCATGACCGGATTGTGGTTGTGCTGGCTCACTTCAAGGAGGCCTCAGAAAAATAGAGTGACTGAGCTTTAGCGAAGTAGAAGAGGGCCGGAGGATCTAGGCTAAGGGGTCTTGGCCATTTTCATATCAAACCCCTTTACCAGTCTGATTGCGGAAGCGATGGACCCCTTCTTAGGAGGATTAAAAAGGAAACCAATTATATTGAAATATACTAAGCAAAATATTTTTAAAAGCAAGTTCGCAGACTGCAGGTTAAACATTTCTGATCTAGGCTTAGCCCTTCATTTTTAGAGGAGTAAACTGAGGCCCAAAGAGAGAGTCAAAGGGTTTTTAGCCATAGATGCCCAAGACAAGATTTGGACTAGACTCATAACTGAGTCGAAAGGAAATTGAGCCCTTGTGGTTCACTCAATTTCTACAATTTACCATTTACTGCCCTAATGCCCTCAGCTCCTTCACCTGCTCCATTTTTCTAATTTAAGCATGTTTGCCTTTCTATAGGCAGCCTGCTCACCAGATTTATTGGCTCCAGATCCAGTGTGGGGCCCCAGTCAACATAGCCCACTGTGCCTCAGAGCTCTGCGCTTCAATGATCCATAAGCCTCAGGCTTCCTACCATTAGGAACAACATAGGCATGCCTATCAGAACGCTAGCTTGTAAGAATAAAAAGTCTGTGATGGGCCGCAGGTCTTAGAGGTTCTTTGCAAAATGATAGACCAGTGGACTAAACACGCTTTCCAGATGCCAGTGATTTTTAGTTGACCAGTCAAGACGAGGGAGCTTGTCCGGGCCTTTTTTTATCCGTCCATCTGGCTCTTTGATGACTTAAGGAAGGAGGACGGTGGAAACGTGGGTCTGGGCTTCCATCTTTCTCAATTACATTCGTTTGGATGAGCTGCTTTCTTGCTGGTCCTTTCTTCCTCTGTAGACGGAATGACTGGATCTTCCAGCCGCTAGTCTGCTCTAACAGCCCATGGCTCTTCAGAGGGCACTTCTGAGGCTGTTTTCTTCTTTGTTTGAAGGCCTCACACAAAGCAGCCTTTGGAGGCTATGACCCAGATTGAGAAGTAAGGGCACGGGCTACAGTGAAATTATGAGCATCACCATCATGGCTAGAATGGGCTTGGAAACAGAGAAGAAAAGCAGTTTAGATGTCTGAAGAATTTGGTCAGAAAATTGGGTAACTTAATGTCTTTCCTATATGCTTCCCTCTTCCCAGGCCAAGAGCGATATTTGGATTGCATTGATGGCAGTTGTATTGAGGAATGGCTGTTTAAAGTGCCCCAGATCAACACCTTTTTAAATATGATCGTCAGGCGAGGATTTCTTGTTTTGAATTCTCAAGGAGAGTTTTCCAATTTCATCCCAGAGTGTAAAGATGCCAAAGAATTAAAGAGCCTCCTTAACATTCCTGCCATTATTTACATCAACTCTCACCTGCCTTTAAATTTGCAGCAGTCATGGAGACTGGTCTATTCTTCTCACATTCACGGCCTCAGCTTTACACAATTTTGTACGAGTATTATAGACAAAGGTCCCTGTTTATTAGTGATAAAGGACTCTGATGGCTTTATATTTGGTGGCTTTTCCTCTCATTCATTGGAGCTGAAGAGCCAATTTCAAGGTAAATCTATATCTAGCAATTTTTTTGTAGTCACGAACCCTGAAATTGGACATTTTAGACAGCCACAGCAGGAAGGCCGTCCTCTTTGAGTCTTCTGATGATTTTTCCTAACACTTTGAGAGAATAATAATGCCTCCTCTTTGTATAGTTCTTACTGCCCTTAAAGACAAGAGATGCCTTCTGTAGGGGAAGGACCAGGCTAGTCAGCCTATAGAGTTCTTCTAGCTGTAAAGCCTGTGAACTTCATAGCAACCCTTGGCATGCAGGAGGCAGGGCAGGGCAGCGAGGATGCTCTCCATGTGAGGGTCTCGCCCTCTACTGGAATGAGGAGAAGAATTTCCATCCGTTAGTTTTCAGGGATGCTTGTACTCGGGCCCACCAACACTCGCTCATATGCTGTGGGCTTGCAGTAGGCTGTATCTTATCGGTCATCTCGCTCATCTTATTCAGAACTCTCCACCATCCAGCCTTGGGGTGGTAGAAGACAAGTGGAGGCCCAGCTGGTCTGCGCTTACGTTCCTAGAAAGAAGTCCAGCAGAGGGCAACCTTCTATTGAAGGTGCCAGCAGGGCAGCCTAGACGTCCCAAGGACTATCGAGGTTGCCAAGCGTGTGCGTGCTCTTCCCTGGAAATGTAGCTTTGTGTGATGTGAGAACCCCCAGGTTGGGCAGTAGCGTGTTATCTCATGTTCACTCACACCCTTGGCATCGGGCTCATCTCAGCCGTCGGGGCTGTTCTGCTCTGGACCTGCAGCCACAGCCCAGAGCCCCCGGCCCATATTCTGTGATCCAGGACATGGAGACCCTCGCTGTTTCCTTGTGTGTAACATGAGGAGTTTGGACTGCCCAGAGAAGGGCAGTTGGGGTGGTGAAAAGAGCCCTGGCTTCAGAGAGTGACACTAGCTTGACTCCTCAGCGCCTCTCGGAGCCTTAGATGCCTGATGCAGAAAGCGCAAATGATATCGTTAGAATACTTGCTGCTCATAAAGCTTCTTGTGAGTTAAGTGCTTAGCATTAACAGGAACTGCTCTTTCTTCATGCACACTTTCTAGACTTCAGCTTTCCTATTAAAAGTAAACCTCACATGAAGGATAGAAAACAATTTAAATACTTATATCGATTCATATTTCAGAGGAAAATGACTCTTATCAGAAGCCCACAGTCCAAGGCAGTAACTGAGTATGTCCTGCAGATACTGACTTCAGAACCCACCTAATCGTTCCCTGTCTCCTCCAGGAGAGAGAACTACTTTAAAAAAAAACAAAAAATGAAAAAACCTTAATGCTTCATCTGTTATAAATCATGACTAGGGTTGCCTCTTATTTTCTGAAACATATGTTTTGGCTAGACTCTTTTTCTTAAATGCCCTTAATCATCAATGATGCAAATAATGATTTAATTTTTGGCTATTTTTAGGGGACTCTAGATGCTTCCTCTATACCATTTCTCCCAACATTGCAGTGTATAAATACAGTGGATACAATGATCACTATATGTATTTAAATAATGGACAACATACTATACCAAATGGATTGGTAAGTAAGAAAGAATTTATTGATGAAAGTTTTCACCTGTCTAATGAGAGTCAACAGCCTACCCTCATTGAAATTTGGTCCTCACATTTCCCTGATGCTCGGAGGTGTCCTTAGGTTCCTAAAGGTGGTGCTGGTGCCATCTAAGTTTTGGCAGGTCCTGCCAGCCTGGGAGGACCCCCCCATCATAGGCCTGTTGTGAGTTGCCATTTCCTTTTCCATCTCTTTTTACAGATGAGGAAATGGAGGCCACCAGGATTAAGTGACTTGCCCAGAGTCAGCCAGATTTGAACTCATGAAAATGAGTTTCTGATTCCTAGCCCATTGCTCTATCTACTGCTCAAACTAGCTGCCCTGATAATTACCCTTTGGAATTATCTTGGGTCATTGTGTTGAGTCACTCACTAAGCCTTTCACAGTTGACACTCTTATTATACAAAATTGGTGTTATAATGTAAATTCTTCTTTGAGTTTTGTACACTTCACTTTCAGTCAGTTCCCACAAGTCTTCCTAGGTTTCTTTGAAACCATCCCCATTCTAATTTCTTATAGTGTACTAGTATTCCATCATATTTATAACTATAACTTAGTTTATCCATTTCCCAATTGATGAACATCCCCTCCATTTCCAATTCTTTGTCACCACAAAAAGAGTTGGCATAAATATTTTTGTATACGTGGGTCCTTTTCCTTTTTCTTTGATCTCTGGGATATAGACCTAGTAACAGTACCACTTGGTCAAAGAGTTTGCACAAGTTAATGGTTTTTTAGGCTTTCCAGAATGGTTAGACTAGCTTACCATTCTACCACCAGTGTAATTGTGTACCCACTTTTCCACGTCCTCTCCAACCTTTGTCATTTTCTTTTTCTGTCCTGTAAGCCAATACCTGCCTGTTCATCTTCTTGGGCCTCACATAAATTTGTTTTGTTTTCCTATGAATTTTAAAAATGAGACCTTTATCACAGAGACTTATTGCAAAGATTTTTTTCCCTCCAGTTTGCTGTTGCTAATTTTATCTGCATTGGTTTTGTTAATACAGAAGCTTTTTAATTTTACCTAATCAACATTATCCATTTTGCCTCTTGTGAATTTTTATCTCTTATTTGGTCTTGAACTCTCTTTCCCTCTCCATAGATTTGACAGACAATTTTTTCCATGCTCTGTTTATTCTCTATTTATATAAAGAATGTTTTGTAATTGTGTTCTTATGGTTCTTGTGTGTGTCCTGGAAGGTAGACTTCAAGTATTTTATACTATTTATAGTAATTTATTTTAAATGGAATTTCTCTTTCCACCTCTTCCTACTGGCTTTGTTGTTAATATATAGAAATACTGATGATTTGTGTGGACTTATTTTATTTCTTGCAACTTTGCTAAAGACTTATAGGCTTGACATTTGCACTAGAGTGTTAATTTAGAGTCTACATCCCTAGGTCTGAACTTATTGAGGAAAGAAAGGGAATCTTGGAGGTCAGTAGACAATAGCTATCAGAATTTTCATTGGGTGGGAGATACAGATTGAGTGATCCTCAAAGGACAATTTCCTGAATGATGGTGGTAGAAAATGAGTTTGAAAATGGAGATAGGAAGTGAGGAGTGTTCCAGTTCCCCCACTTTATGTGACATATTTTGCCCTATTTTAACTACTATGAGAATGATAACAATTTTTTAGAGTAACATATATCATCATTCCTTATAGGAATATATGCCCTTTAACCTTATTGAAGCTATTACAATTTTCCTCTTTTTTGTTTACCTTTTCACACTTCTCTTGAATTTTGTGTTTGGGCCTCAAATTTTCCGTTCAAGTCTTGTCTTTCCTTCAAGAATGTTTGGAAGTTTTTTATTTTATTAAATGACCATACTTATACATACATATAGTCAGTTTTGCTGAATAGTTGATTCTTGGTTGTAGATCAAGTTCCCTTGCCTTCCAGAATATTATATTTCTAAGTCTTATGGTCCTTCAGTGTGGAGGCAGCCAGGTCCTGTGTGATCTTGACTGGGGCTCCTTGATATCAGTTTCTTTCTAGCTGCTTATAATATTTTCTCCTTGGTCTGGGAGCTCTTGAACTTGGCTATAGAGTTCCTGGAAATTGTCAATTGAGGACTTAATGCAGGAGGTGATCTGTGGATATTTTCAATATCCATGCTCTTGTTCAAGGATATCAGGCCAGTTCTCTTGGATAATTTCTTGTAGTATGATGCCAAGTCTTTTTTTCTGGTCACGGCCTTCAAGTAGCCCAATAACTCTTAAATTGTGTCTCTTGGATCTATTTTCCATATCTGTAGTTTTTTTGATGAGGTGTTTCGGGTTTTGTTCTGTTTTTTTCATTCTTTTGATTTTGTTTTATAAAATCTTGATGCCTTGTGAAATCATTAGATTTAAGTTGTTCAGTTCTAATTTTTAAAGATAAAATTTTGTCAATAACTTTTTGATCCTCCTTTTCTTTTTGAACTATTTTTCTTTGTAACTCATTCTCTTTGTCTTTTCTTTTTTTTTTGCCTCATTTTCTAGCTGGTCAATTCTGATTTTCTTGTTTTAGTTCATGTGCCTCTGTTTCCAGATGACCTATTTTGCTTTTTTAAGTTCTTTTCCTAGTTTTCTTCAGCCTGTGTTAATTTGTTTTTTTTTTAATCTTTTTTGAGTTTTTCTAGAGCCTGAATCCAGTTTGCTGGAGTTTCTGAGGTTTTGCTTAATGTTCTTTGGTCTGCTTCTGTTCCATCTGTTCTTGGTTGTTTTTCTGAATAGCAGTTTTCAGTTGTAGTTTCTTTTTTCTTCTTCTCCTGTTTACGCATATTTCCTCTTTCCCCACCTCCTTGTGGGCTGTTTAATTGCTCCTGTGTTTGTTTGCTGGCTCTGTGAATTCAAGCTTTTCTGTCCTCTAAAGGCTTCTCTGCACAGCTGCTATATTGGATTGGGCCAATTGAGCTGATCTGCAGAGCTGAATATGCCCTGGGGCCAAAACTTCCTGCCAGCAGAGGCCTGAGATGGAGGTGTGGTGGCTGAAGTGGTGGCTTCGACCAGTTGGCCCTCTCCTCTGCTTCTCTCCTTCAACTGCCTCCTTGCCAGCTGAGGCTATTGCATTTGGTTTTCTGTCCCTTACTTCAGCCAGCAAGCCAGGGGAGGGGAATCTCTGTCCCTAAGCGGGCATGAAGAGGCCAGTCCAGGAATCTGATATGCCATGGAGTCATCACAGTGTTGGATGGAGCCAACACATTGTTGGCACTTAAATGGTTGATAACTTTGATAATTATCTTTGATGCTCTCTGTTCCTGGTCTTTCTTAGGGTTATTATATCTGTGATTTTGTCTTTTTTGGATATTCCCTTTCTAGCATGGATTGCAGTGCCTTTGTGTCTCAGTAGATGGTCCTTATGAGTTGTTGGGCTTGAAATTCCTCCCCTGTGGCCAACAAGTTGTTGATGGACATTTTAGTTACATAGTTAGTCCACTACCAAGCTCATTCTTGGAATCTTTACTCAGTTATCTCCATGCCAGGAGGAAACATTGCAGGAAGCCTTTAGTAGAGATTCAGTAGTTTATGTTTATTTTTAAAAGATCTAAATAGTTATTTCTCTTTTAAAAAAATGAACTAGGATTATGTTGTTTTGTATTTTAAAACTAAGTAATGTGCCTTTCTGGGCTAGACTCTTTTTTATGGATTTCCTTGCTATTCTGTTTCCTTTGTAGGGCATGGGAGGTCAGTTTGAACATTTTGGGCTTTGGATTGATTCTGATTTTGGGAAAGGACACAGCAAAGCAAATCCAAGATGTTCTACTTACAATAGTCCTCAGCTATCAGCCAATGAATACTTTCATTTGGAAGCCTTAGAGGTATGGGCGCTTGGGAGTTTCGTGCCTACCAGGGTAAGTAATCAAAACACTCTAAAAATGTGTAGCTGTTGTCTTGAGCATATAGTCACTGCTCTATGTCACTGGTCTTCTCTTCTTCCCCCCAATATGTTTTCTTAAACCAGGGATAAATCACTTTAAGTATCATAATATAGATGGTTGGATTCTAGGCTTTAGAGGTAGGAATGATCTTGGGGATCATTTGACAAATGAAGAAATGCTGACCTAGAGCAGTAAATAACATGACCCAAAGCACACAGGCAATGGAGCCAGGTTCTGAACAATGGCTCTTCAACTTTTCTGTTAGGCCTTACTGCCTTTTCAACTGCTTTTCAGCCTTTTTGTGGCCTCTGCTCACTTCATGCTATTATAAACTGGCAAATTATAACACCATTTGTTTGTGGGTGGAGGTTGATTAAGTGGTCCTACAGCTAGAAGGTGGCAGAATCAGAGTGAAGGTCTTCCTGACTCTAAGGCTAATGTGTTGACTTTCAGGAAGATACCTTTTATTTAGGCTCTGTAAATTTACTTCTTTCTCTCCCCTAGCCATCATTAGCTTTTCTATATAAATATAGAATTTCATTACATATTTTCTAATTACATGGAAAAATTGTTATTAACAAACATTTTTGGAAATTTTGAGTTTTAGATTCTCTCTCTTCCTCCTGCCCATCTTCCTTCCTTAAGCAAGCAGTTTGATCTCAGTTATACATGTAAAGTCATGCAAAGCATTTCCACATTAGCCATGTGGCAAAAGAAAACACAAACCAAATAAAACAGTAAAAATAAAGTTACAAAAGGTATGCCTCAGTCTGAATTCAAAGTTTGTAACTTCTCTCTGGAGGCAGATAGCATTTTTCATCACGGAATTGACATCATGAATAATTTGGAATTGTCTTGGATCATAGTCTTGCTCAAAGTAGCTAAGACTTTCACAGTTGATCATCCTTGCTATTATTCTGTTCAGTGTTGTGCTGATTCTGCTCACTTCACTTTGCATGAGTTCATGTAAGTCTTCCCAGGTTTTTCTAAAACCCTCTTTCCCCTCATTTCTTATAGCACAATAGCATTGTCACAATCACAGACTACAACTTGTTCAGTCATTCCCCAATTGATAGGCAGCCCCTCAATTTCCATTCTTTGCCACTACAAAAAGAGCTGCTAAAAACATTTTTATACAAACATGTCCTTTTCCTTTTTTTTTTTGGTACTTTTTGGGATATAGATCTAGAAGTGGTATTGCTAGGTTAAAGAGTATGCACAGTTTTCTAGCCCTTTGGGCATAGTTCCAAATTATTCTCCAGACTGGTTGGACTAGTTCACTATTCCATCAACAGTGCACTAGTGTCCCAATGTTTCCCTTTCAGCTTTTGTCATATTCCTTTTCTATCATGTTAAGAAAATCTGATAGATGTGAGATGGTACCTCAGACTTGGTTTGATTTGCATTTTTTTAATCAATAGTGATTTAGAGCATTTTTTAAAATGTGGCTATTGATGGCTTTGATTTCTTCTTCTGAAAACTACCTGTTAATATCCTTTTCTTATTATCACCTGGGCAGTGGCTTGTATTTTTATAAAGTTGGCTCAGGTCTCTCTATATTTGAGAAATTAGGTCTTCATTAGAGATCTTTTTTCTGAAATTTTTTTTTTCCATTTTCCTGTTTTCTTTCCAATATTGACTGCATAGTTCTATTTGTGCAAAAGCTTTTTGTGTAATTGAAATGATCTGTTTTATTTTCTGTAATCTTCAACTCTGATTTTGTCATAAAGTTTCCTATTATTCATAAACTGACATACATTTTTCTGTGGGCCCTTTATTTATGATATCACCTTGTATGTCTAAATAAATTATTCATTTTGACTGTCTCTTGGTCTATGCCTAATTCCTACCAAACCACTTTCCAGTTTCCCCAACAGTTTTTGTCAGATGTTGAGATCCTACTCCAAAAGCTTGGACCTTTGGGTTTATTTAGGCCCCTTCTTTCCTTAATCTGATTTTCATTGATATTGATTCTAAGGGTAACAGATATTAAAGGGTTATTAAAATATTATTAGAATAAAAAGGGAAAGCAATATCTAGTCCAACTTTTTTCTTTATGGAAATACTACATTTAAGCATATTTTAACAAGGTCAAGAATTAGTTTACATTGGTTTTTGCCTCTTCTAGGCTGTTAATCACATGCACTCTTATGTTGATGGTGTAAACCTTTTTCTTCCTCTGCTTTTTTCCTTAGTTAACCAAAAAGAGGAGTGTTCTGGATTCTGAAAAGGAAGTGCACACCCTGTTAGAAATGATTGGGAAAAGACATTACTCTGATGTACGAAGAAGAAGCTCAAATTTAGAAGATGAATCCGATTAAGGTGCGATTCTCAGCTACCCATGAGGGACCAGGTCTGCTCCTCCTCCTCTGTCTTCAACGTTTATCTTTTGTTTTGTTTTGTTTGATTTTTAAATCCTCATCTTCTGGCTTAGAATCGATACTCAACATCCATTCCAAGGCAGAAGAGCGGTGAGGGCTGAACGAGGGGGCCCTTGCCCAGGGCCTCGCATCTAGCAAGTATCTGAGGCCAGATTTGAACACAGGACCTCCCATTTCTAGGCCTGGCTCTCGATTCTTTGAGCCGCCTAGCTGCCTTTTTTTTTTTTTTTTTTGAGAAAAATCATTACTAGGTCTATTTTAATAGTGCCAGGTGGGGATGAATGCCTACTATTTCTGGGTTCTAGGCTGTGAGGGAGAGGACCAGGGACCCTTCCACTCTGAAAACCAGATCAGGAGATCAGATCCAGGGGAGACACAAGCAAAGTCCAGACCCAGGTAGGAAGGGAGGTCCGGGTTTGGGGAGGATCTCCCAGGAGCAGGGCGCTCCGGCCCTCCAGAATGGGCAGGCCCTTCACGTCCGCAGAGATGCCTTCAGGACGGTACACTCGTCGGAGTGGGGAATCTTCTTGGCCATCCTGCCTTCGGTCCCTCTCGTGGGGGCCCTTACAGCACAGAGGTTTCTGGGTTGCCTTGTATGTCCAAAGTACTGTGTGGCTGATGTAATGAGTGATGTCATGAGTTATTCACCATGTGATGAAGGACGTGCCACTGATGCCACATCTCGCTTCTAGAATGGCCCAAGGTCGGACTGGACGAGTAAAATGATACCCTTTGTGGCTCCGCCTGATAGCCTGTGACATTTCAGAAGGTCTCCTGGAGATCTTAACTATTCAGCCACTCAGGGAAAGTGCTCTCAGGAGTGGGCTCTGTTGAAGTGTCTAAAATAAATGCACAGAGGCTGAGCTTTTGGTATCTCAGCAGCCTATTTGCCGGCAGTGCAAGCTTTCCGACTTTGGAGGAGTGTAGCACGCACAGTTTGTGTTTCTTGTTTCTTTACTCAGGGATAAGGTCAAGATAGTTGATGTTGGTTACCCCCAAACGTTCTAGAAGCTCCTTCAGCCTCGGCTACTTTTCAGAGACAGAAATTATAAAAAATTATAGAAAATTCTATGTATAGAAAAAAACTATGTAGAAAATCTATGTTTGTTTCCACATACTCAATAGCCTATTGGGCATATTTTAACCCTCTTGATATGGAATGTTTCCTCATTTTCCAAATGGAAAAACCAAAGCCTAGCGAAGGGCAGAGCCAGTCAGGGGAGAAATACTGCATTGTAATAAAGTGGTCATGGAGACAGCTGTAGCGCAGTCTGGTGCCTCTGTCCTGTGACTCACAAAACGTGAAATTATCCTATTTTCTATTCCAGATGAATCATTTAATTACTAAAAGCACCAGTAGAACTTCCTAGGAGTTGGGCTGAAGTGTACCTTGCAGACCCTAGACACGATTGTGTACAGAGGTGCTGTCTGCCTTTCACCTGTCCTAATTAAAAATATACGAGGGTCAAAGGAAATAAATAGGCAGTTTTCTGAGGAAGAAATGAGAGAAATACAAATTAGGACGTCTATACAGTTTTTACCTCTTAGCCATCAGAGCGACAAAGTTGATGGGGGAAGGGAAATGATATGCTAGAGAGGCTGTAGGAAAACTGGTTTACACCCTGAGCAAATTATAGAATATGAACGTGATGGGATACGATTGCCTTGTAAGGGATGATGCAAGGGATGGTTCCAAAGATATCTGGGAAGACTTGTATGAACTAATGCAGAGTAACGTGGGCAGAACCAGAACAGCGGCCAGAGAAACAGAAACATTGTGAAGTGATCTTTTAGAAAGTGGCCAATTGGAAAGACGTGGAGACTCAGATCAGTGACCAGCTGCCAATGTAAAGACTCTTGGTGAAACACCGCGACCATCCCCCTCCGGCACTGGCCTCAACAGGGACGATTTCTTCTGGGACGTGGCTAGTGCTAGAATTTGTGTTGCTTAACTACATGTTCGTGATGGGTTTTGTTCTTGTTTTCTCCATGGGGGAAACTGGGTGAGAGAGAGAATTTGGAGATGAAAATACAATTGAATTAAGAAAAGGATTTATGGAGCTGTTTTCAGAAGTTGTGGGTAGACTTCAAGTTCCATGATGACCTAAGCCATTGTGGTTAAACACATAGAAAATGTGGGGATTTAGGAGCTCTTAGGTTTTTGTATGATCTCCTTACTCCAGACCCATTCCACCAAGTAGCAGTGAATTATTTCAGGATTGTATTTTGATTTGCGTTGACAATATATAATCTGTTTCTCTCCAGGCAGAAAGCCTTAGAAACCAATCACCAGTCTTGGGAATAAAATTATATCTTTCAGTATAATGAGGTGTTCTCTGAAAGCAATAAGGGAGTCAGAGGTGCAAGTGAAACGGAATTATTTCTGCTATAAACTAGGTTCTTATTAGCATGCAGAGTATCTTGAACTATTATGTAGTCTTTTAACTCCTGTATTTTGTATAAATGATTTTAAAAAACCCTTACCTTCTCTCTTAAAACTGATATAAGTTTTTGTTCCAAGGCAGAAGAGCAGTAAGGGCTAGGCAAATGAGGTTAAGTGACTTGCCCAGAGTCATACTGCTTGGGGATCACACAACTATTAAGTATCTGAAGCCCCATTTTAATTCAGGTACTTCTGACTCCAGGGTCAGCACTCTCTCCATAGCACCACCTAGCTCCAGCTTCACATACATCCTTGAGCCCAGTTCATCTTCACAACCTCTTTATGAAGCAAGCAGAGCAAAGTTGGAGAAGTTCAATGACTTTTCCAAGATTACACAGCTAGTAAGTGGAAACAATAAAGGATATTGGTGTGTGGACTTGGAGTCTAGAATTCTTTCTGCTACTTTTTACTCTCTAATGAATCTACTAATACATATCAGATCTAAAGGAATATATTTTGACCTCCCGAAACCAGTTTAAAAATTGGAATTATTCATTAGAAAGATGCTTTTGTTCTGTTTAATATATTTTATTAATAAAAGCCACTGTACTTTAATAAATAGTGTGAGATTTCTCTGTTAGGCACAGCACTCGTGCCCAGAATGATAGCCCTTACATGTAAAGAATAACACATTGTGAAAACAGAGCCTTTTCCTGATGTTGTTTGGAACTATCCAAGGGAAAATGATGTTGATAATGGTAGATTTTTCAAAGAAGAATCAGGCCTGGTAGCTGAATGGGGTCATCAGCATATGTGATATTGTTATCTAAAAATGATTTTGTGTGTGCATCTCTGAAAAAAATAGGAGGTCACAGTTTCAGCAAAAATATACACTATTTATAAAAATGTTACATTGATTGGAATCCATTATATTACTTCCTGGTGAGTCTTGACTATCTCAGTTCTGCAGCAGTATTTTTCCCAAAGTTTGATGAGCTCTGATAGAATGAACACAGATGAGGCCAGGCCCATTAAAAACAACAAGTCTGCCAAGAAGTAAGAAAAGAAAAATTCATGAATTACACATTTTGGAGACAATTGCAAAAAACTTTTCACTAATAACTAGTATTAAAATTCGGTGACAATTCATCTCTTCCCCACCCTCAGACTTCTTCATGAAAAACAACCAGGGGAACATTTCTCATTCCTTAGCTGAACAACTTGATTTCAACCCTTGTCCCTTCCTTCAGAAACTCCTTGGGTTAGGTCCTCCTCCTATTCTCTTAATGGTAGTATCCTTCTGGTTCTATAATTAGGTGTTCTCTTTTGCTCTTTTTTAAAAAAAATATCTCATTTGATGAGCTCATTTGCTCCCATGGATTCAGTTATACAGATAATTCCAAGATCTATATATTCAGCCTTAAATTTTCCTGCATAGTCACCCAACTCCTACTTCCTTTGGCACATCTTAAACTCAAATGTTCAAAATTATCATCTCTCGCAAACCATTTAAAAATTTTGAACTTCATTATTATGAAAGATGCCACTATCCCCCCAGGTACTCCAGCTCAGGTCCACAGGGTCATCCTCTCGTTTCTACTCTCTCAAACAGGGACTTCTACAATTTCAAGTTTCACCTCTGATGATGATTGCTAAGTATAGTGGAAAGTGCACTGAAATTGGACTCCGTGGAGTCATTGATTTGTATCCTGGCTCTGTCACTAATTACATTTATATGAACATTTGGATTCCTCTTCTATAAAATGAGGAGACTGGATTAGATAATTGCTGAAGGTCCCTTCTAATTCCATCTATGATCCTTCTTAATCCTTCTGCAGCATTTGACATTACTGACCTCTTCTGGAGAGTCTTCTCCAGGTTTGGGGTACTGCTTGCTCTTTCTTGGTTCTCCTACTCATCTGACCCCTCCTCAGTCATCTTGGCTCATCATCCTTATCATACCTCCTAACTGTGTAACAGTCTAAGGTTTTGTCTTGGACCCTTTTCACAATCTGTGCTGTTTATTTGGTGACTTCATTAGATCCCACTATTTTAATTATTTGTGCAGTTGACACCTAGAGGGCGATAACCACCTCTAATCTTTCTCCTGAGCTCTAGTCCTAAAACTCCCAATTGTGTGTTAGACATTTCAGATTCAAGATATTCAAAACACAAGTCATCAGTCTCAATCCACACATCTCCTAAACTTTTTTTTTTACCCTGAGAGCACCACCACCACCATTTTCTACTCACCCCAGGCTTACAGTCTCTGTATTATCCTTCTGTCTTCATTCTTTCACCCACATATCCAATTAGCTGCCATATCTTATGATTTCGACCTCACATCCACTCTCTTCTCCCTATATGGCTACCACCAGTCCCTCATTACCTCTTGCCTGGACTATTGCCAGAACCTCCTACTTGATCTCTCTGCCCCCAAATTTCCCCCCTCTAATCCATCCACTACATAGCTGAAGTGCAGCTCTCTTTCTTACTCAAAACTTTAATGGCTTATAATCAAATATAGATTCTTCTATTTAGCATTTAAAGTTCTTCATATCATTGCCCCAACCTACCTTTCCATCCTTATAATACACATATTTGATTGTATGTATCCATAACTATCCCCTTCATGCCCACCTTTCAGTTTTTCTGCTACTAGATAAATCCCAAGATTTTCTTGTGATTTACCCAACTCTCATTCAATAAAACCAGCTTTTCTGCTGTTTCACATATGTAATTCATCTCCTGTTTCCATGCCTTTGTACAGGCTTCCTCCATTTTGAAAAATATTCCTTCCTCATCTCTACCTCCCAGAATGAGATTTTACCTTTGAAACTCAAGGTGGGCATCACCTGTGAAGGCTTTCCTACTCACATTGCTCATGCCATCCCTCCCAACACCCTTTGCTATTTATTTTGTTTGTACCTTTATATGTACATGTTGTCTCTCCCAATAGAACATTAGCTCCTTAAGAGGTTGGTTCATTTTTGTTTTTGTAGTTCTAGCAAAATTCCTTTTGCTTAATAAATGCACTTTTTGATGGACTGAAACTATATATCTGGTCCTAGTTGTTCTCCAGACTCTTGGAATATACACCAGAATTGAATCCTGGCAGCCCAGAGTGGACGGGGACCTTGAAAGTCCATCCAAACTCTCTGCCTTATGGTGTTGGTGACAGAAATCATTCAGGATGAAGGAGAGGCTCAAATCTCTTATCTTCTTGGAAAACTAGGAAGAGACTCACCACTACTTCCCATTCTAGGGCTTTATCCAGGAGCAGCTGAGCACCATAGGCTTGAAGTCAGGAAGATCTGAGTTCAGATGTACTCTCAGCCATTTAACTAGTGTTGTGATCCTAGGCTTAACAAATTAGACTGTTTGCTTCAGTTTTATAAAATGGGGATAATAATAGCACCTACCTCCAAGGGTTGTGAGAATCAAGATAATTGTAAAGTGTTTAGACCCGTGCCTGGGCACATAGTAGGCATCATGTAAATGTCATTTGTCATAATGGTGGTTGTTGGTACCATATTGTAGTTGTTATTGTAAAGTGTTTAGACCAGTGCCTGGGCACATAGTAGGCATCATGTAAATGTCATTTGTCATAAGGGTTGTTGTTGGTACCATATCGTAGTTGTTATTGTAAAGTGTTTAGACCGGTGCCTGGGCACATAGTAGGCATCATGTAAATGTCATTTGTCATAAGGGTTGTTGTTGGTACCGTATCATAGTTGTTATTGTAAAGTGTTTAGACCAGTGCCTGGGCACATAGTAGGCATCATGTAAATGTCATTTGTCATAAGGGTTGTTGTTGGTACCATATCATAGTTGTTATTGTAAAGTGTTTAGACCAGTGCCTGGGCACATAGTAGGCATCATGTAAATGTCATTTGTCATAATGGTGGTTGTTGGTACCATATTGTAGTTGTTATTGATCAGTTTCTTGGTCAGGAACAGTTTTCTTTGGTTCCATCAATACCCTTCTTATTCTCCCAATACCTAAATATCATATTGACTTTGACCAGCAATATTATCAACTCACCATCCTGTTTATTTTCCATCATTTTCCTCATAACTCACTAACTTACCGAGTGCTCCCAAATTCTCAGTCTGGAAGATTTTCTGCAGTGGTGGAATGTAGATGACAGCCAGCTGCCCCAGAATTGATCCTAGCACTGAATATAGAAACATGCGGTTTCTGAAAAACCCAATCTCAAAGATCAGCTTGGTCTGTGGGGAACAAGGAGAAAAACCAACAATGTTTTTTGTTTTGTCAGCTAAAAGTGAAACGGCCATCACTGGAAATGTGTCTATTGGAAACCACGTAGCAGCTGTTAGGAGCTGTGGAGCTGTAAGGAACCAGAGCAATCATTTAGTTATTGCCCTCATTTTACATAGGTGGGGCAGGTCTGAATGACTTTCCCAACAGTTTTACACCCAGGCAGATATCTAGCTCAGTTCTTCTGATCACTACTTTCTACTCTCCCCGTCTCTTGATAAATCACACGGTTGACTTTGGGGCGCAACAAATGTATTGCTTCATTGTCTACAAAAAACTTTTTTTAAATGCTTCTCGTTCTGTAGCTGAAACAATGAAACTGTCTCACCTGAGAACGGCACGTCAAGGCATTGAAAAGGTCAAAAAACACAAAACAAGTGAATGTCATCGTCGTCGTTCTTGGAGTGATTTCCTTTCCATCAGGAATCTGGTAAAATGTAGGTAAAAAGGAATGTGACAAGAGAGGAAGAATTATTAGCCTTGCAGCAACTGATGAATCCATCAGAATATTCCTGAGTAAAATGAAGAGAGAGAGATTTACTCCTCCTGCTCCTGAGTTATCTCAGGGCACAAAGATTTGAATTGCTACTTCAAATGCACAACGATGCCCTAAAACTGAGAGACAAATATGGAAAATCACTGGAACCAGATGAAGCAGATTTTTGAGCTGTGGAGGCACTCCTGAGTGCTAGCATGGCCCTGGTGGCCAAAATATACAGCTTGTAAATGGCCACTGAGCTAATAAAGTGGAAGATGGCTATTCTACCCACCTACTCCAACTAAAAAAGCACAGAGATGACTCTGAAAACTAAGTTATTAAAGAACAGAACCACTGAAGCTATGGTTTGAGGCCACATTTGAACCCAGGGCCTTCTAGCCCTCAGCCTGGCTCTCTATATACTGAGCCCCCTCCCAACACACACACACACACACACACACACACACACACAATTGTCTCCAAACAAAGGAAGGAGGAGAGAGAGCTGACCAGGCAGCACAACATCGGTGAGAACCAGCAAATCTTGGAGCAGCCCATGACTGCCAAAGGCAACAAAGCTGTAGAACAGGAACAAACCCAGCTGGAACCACTCCATACTCTGCACAGATTCTCCCATGGCATCGGAACCCTGGGGCTACAGGGAAGCAGAGAGGGAGAACTGGAACCACAGTGAAGAAACCTGCTCCCTCCCCTATGGTGGCAGAATGCCAGGAGTGCCAGAGCCCAAGGTTGGGAGCCTGCCCAGCCCAGGCCACAGGACAGGGCAAGGGAGGGAAGCAGCAGAGGGGACCAGCCCAGTCCACAAAACACTGGAGGAACTGGTGCTGGATATAGTCGGAGACAGCAGCTACGGACCTCCCCAGAGCAAGCCAGCAGGACCACCTTATGGACAGACACACTGCCCTACCCCAAATACCAGAGCTTGGAGCAGTTGTGCTCTCTACCCCAGGAACAGGGAAGAACCTCAACAGATAGATAACCCAATGGGGGGTGACAACTAGAAAAATGAATAAAAGCAAAAAGAAAAAATACCCATCTCTGACCTTAGAAAGTTCCTTTAGTGACAGGGAAGAACAAAATACAGACTCAGAAGAGGACAACAATGTCCATCCCCCCAAAGCCCCCAAAACAAACAAACATGTAAAGCCTCAAAGGAAAGTGTGAAAGGATGTCAGGCCTCAAGAGAATCCCTGGAAGAACTTGAAAATACATTTTAAAAAATGAGAATTGATAGAAAAACTCAACAGCTGGGAAAAAATTCACTTTAGAGAACAACTTTTTAAAGAATAGAATTGACCAAATGGAAATGGGTGAGTGGGGACCACTAAAGACAACTCTTTAAAGAGCAGGAGACAGAGGGAGCAAGGACTTCTTTAGGTGGAGAAATGCAAGTGGGTTCTCAAAGGAGCAATAGTCATCTGTCTGCACACACACACACACACACACACACACACACACTGTAATGATCTTGAAGAGGCAGTTTAGTGAAGGCTCCAGGTCTACTGCTAACACTGAGCAATTCTAAGTTGCAAAATATTAAAAAGCGTAAATGTATGCATGTTGGGTGATGCCCTACATTACAACCTAAACTGTGCTTAGAAGAGAAGAGAGGAGGAGCAGTGAGTGGCTCAGGGGCTAGACATCCAAGTCTCAAATCCAGCCTCAAATGCTTCCTTGATTTGTGACTCTGGACAAGTCACTTCAGTCCCATTTCTTAGCCCTTACAGCTCTTCTGCCTTCAAACTGATAAGACCAAAGCTAAAGGGTTTGTTTGTTTAAAGTGAGAGCATAGAGGAGAATGGGTTCAGGCCAGGAAGTGACCTGGGTATCCTTGTAGACTGTTTCTTGTCCAGTGTATTGCTACGACCAGAGTTCAAAAAGATGGCAAGCGTAATAAGAGTAATATTGGAAATGGACGATATCGCCGGGCAAAACCTTGGTGTATTGGAATCTCACGTGCCCTGCAAAGTTCTGAACACTGCAACTCAAGAGAGAGAAGATGAATCTGGAGAAGCTTGAGAGGAGCCATTCAAATGGCGGAGAAGATGGGCATGGACCCATGGAAAAGACGAAGACACTCTTGTCTGGACACATGATGTGATCAAGGTGTATACAGTTACGAATGGTTTGAGTAAGGGCGTAATGGACTAGATCAAAGATAGCATCTACTCAATCTTTCTTGGACCCTTTAGCAAGGTCATATATGACAAATCAAAGAACTCGCCATTTTGCACAACAGATAACAAACTTAGGAGACTCATTACTTCAAAGGGAGACAAGGCTGGAATTTCAAAAGCAATGATAAAAAGTTTAAGTGAAGATATTTACAGATCGATTTATGCCGGATTCCTAAGAGAAATTGGGATATAAAGAATATGACTGATCTCTTGAGTCCTTCCGTCTAAAAGTCCACCTTCCACAGGAAACCTTTCCTGACCCTCCCTGCCTCCCCCAAAGGCTAGCACCTTCTCACTATTGATCATTTAAAAAATGTTCCTAGCATTTAGTTAGTTTGTATAGAGTTGTTTAATGTTGTTTCTTCCATTACACTGGGAGCTCCTTGAGGGCAGGAGCCTTCCTTTTTATCTCCAAATCCCAAGATTTATGCCTTGCCCATAACATGTGCTTGTTGACTATCTTAAAGAGGAATATACATTTTCTAAATGTCAGGGAAAGCAAATCTTCCTTACCTCTTTCCAGAAAATAAAGAGCGTTCCACTGATGATAATGATGGCAGATATTAGAATTTTCAAGATGAGTGCTTTACTGAGAATTGTATCTTTAACACTCCTAGGGGGAAGCTTCAGGGCATCCTTGTCAACTGGTTCCACTCCCAGACTAGTAAAGGAAAAAAAACAAACAATACTTAGAAATACTATCCAGGAAAAAGAAATGTAGAACATAGATTCATTTATCAAACACTTATGAGCCTCTTCATATCACTATGGTAGATGGCCAGGAGTGAGATACAAGGCTGAAGAAGACCACCAGTCTTCCCCTTGAGGAATTTACTGAAAACTGGAAGGGTTTGATGCATCATGGTATATCTCATATGGTGCACTGGCCAGAGAGTCAGGAGAGGAAAGAAACTTAGAGACCAGATAGGTCAAAGTCTTCATTTTAATCCCGCAGAAATTGAGGTCCATTAAGAGTCTATTGAGAGGGGCAGTTGGATGGCTCAGTGGATTGAGAGCCAGGCCCAGAGATGGGAGGTCCTGGGTTCAAATTTGGCCTCAGACATTTCCTAGCTGTGTGACCCTGGGCAAGTCACTTGACCCCCATTGCCTGGCCCTTACCACTCTTCTACCTTGGAACCAATACACAATATTGATTCTAAGATGGAAGGTAAGGGTTTAAAAAAAAAAGGCTATTGGGATCTTGGGCAAACCCCTTGGCCTCACAGATTATAAGTTATTTTAATACATAATGATAATTTAAATCTAAAATGATTGTTATTTTAAAATTGTATTTCATTTATAAATTTAAATAAGAAATTTATAAATTTAATTTATATTTTAATTATGAATGTAATATTAATATAATATTCAAATTTAGATAGAAATTATTACTTTAAAACTTAAAGCATTTATTTTCAAAGCTAATTTTATGAGTTGATTCATAAGACCTTGCAGCCTTTCTCACCTTTGAGCTGGTGGTCCATCCATGATAATGTTGATCCAGAGAATCTGCATTGCATTGAGGGGGTTGGGTAGATTCAATACTGTGGACAGAGTAATCAGGCTTAAAGCTGAAATGCTCCTGTGAGACAAAATCAGCAGAGAGTGGCAAAGTATAAATAGTTGCTTCCATGGGGAGAAAAAAGGCCAATTGAAGTGCAAATCCATACTCACGTGCTGAGCTGAAACCGAACGAAATTTTTTATGTTATAAAAAATGCCTTTTCCTTCCTCTACGGCATTCCTGGAAGAATAAGAAAGAGCAAACGAACAAGATGCTTTATATCTCAAATATATTTACCAGCTGATAGTTTGCATTCTAGTTTTGATGCCTTTAATCCTTCTACCAAGTCTTATAAACTCCACTGAGACAGAGAATAAGGTTGATCTAAGCTGTTATCTTCCAAATCACCTAAAACAAGTGCTTTCCTAGAGTGAGGAAGACTTCAGTTCAAATCTTGCCTCAGGATCTGGAGCAAGTCACTTTGCCTCTGTCTGCCTCAGTTTCCTCATTTGTAAAATATGGATGATAAGAATATCTACCTCCCAAGAGGATGATAAGGATTAAACCAATAAACAATCTTGATTCCAAGACAGAAGAGAAGAGCTTAAAAAAAAAAAGAAAACATCTCTGTCTTCTGAAACTCCTTGGTTTCACCAGAGCTGAGACATGGTCAGCACAATGATGTTTATTGCAGCTTCTGATGTTTTGAGAGACTCCCCGGGGAAGAGGTCCTATTCCAGAACCCTTTAACATCATGGTATTTCAGCTCAGATTCCCAATCTGTCTCTGTATTTAAATATTTTTAAACATTTTAGCAGTAACTAACTCTGGGAATCCTCTCTTAGAGATCCTACTTTTTTCAGAAACTTTAAAAAATTGGGATCTAATATCATGCTGTCATATCATGAATCTCACGTAAAAATAAGAAATTGTGATGTCGTATATGTGCTTTATAGTTTACAAAGTACCTTTGCATTCTTTTTATTCTTTGGTCACATTTTAGAGGCAAAAAAGTTATGAGAAAAAAAAACAATGAAATTTATTAGAAAAACTAGATCTCCCCCTTTAGTAGTGGCTATCAAGGGCATCTTATCAGCTTTTCTGTGCATTAATTTCCCCATTTGCAAAATGGAAATAACTGCAAACCTCACAAGGGCGATGGTAGAGATAGTGGTTTGTTTGTTAGTTTTTAAAATTTTTACCTTCTGTCTTAGAATAGGTTCCAAGGCAGAAGAGCGGTAAGGGCTGGGCAATGGGGGTCAAGTGACTTGCCCAGGGTCACCTAGCTAGGAAGTATCTGAGGCCAGTTCTGAACCCAGAACCTCCCCACTCCAGACCTATCTATCTATCCACTGAGCCACTTAGCTGCTCCAAGATCGTGTTTTAAAGATTGAACTATACTATGAAAAGTGAGTTTTTATGACCATATTGTACCTCACAAGTTCCCAGTGACAGCTGATATCATCCCCAAATTACTGATGAGGAAACAGAGACTCCCAGGAAATGATTTGCCTAAAGCCAAATGGCTAGAGCCAGAACTCTTAGACAATTGTCTCTTCTATTTCAGAAGAAGTTACCTTAGAGAGGTATGAAAGGTGTTCTTGCTATTAGCTAAAAACATTTGAAATGTAACTCACATTATAGTGGAGAAGTCGTCGTCTACTAATATCATATTGGCAGCCTCTTTGCTGACATCTGTCCCTGTTTGCCCCATGGCAATTCCAATATCAGCGGACTTTAGTGCCACGGCATCATTGACGCCATCCCCCGTCATCCCCACGACAGCCCCAGATTCCTGCAGAGCCTTGGGGAGAACAGAGGCCAATCAACCTTCATTCCCATTCCCCGAACCTACTTACTTTTTAGTCCTTTGCAACCTAAACTTACTAGTGTTTAAAAAAAAAGACCACGTGCTTTACAGCCGAGAAATTGTCCATCTGTGACTAAATTTTTACCATCAACTTTTTTCCCCACCATCAAATGAGTTATCATAACTGCTTGGTGGAATAAACTCTTCATAGAAATAAATATATTTTTAGAAATAATTTCATAAATATATTTTTTAAAAATGGAAATAAAGTCTCACTAAATGTCCTTCAAAGACCGATTCTTTCGCAAATTGGTTCTCATTTCCTATACAGCTTAGTCCATGGGAGGCAGCTGGCTAGTTGAGCCAGACCTGGAGATGGGAAGTCCTGGGCCCAAATCTAGCCTCAGACACTTCCTAGCTGTGTGACCCTGGGCAAGTCACTTAACTCCCAACTGCCTAGCCCTCACTGCTCTTTTGCCTTGGAACCAATGGACAGGATTGATTCGAAGCCAGAAGATAAAAGGGTTTTGTTTTGTTTTGTTTTTTAAACCAGTTCAGTTAATGGCTTTCATACACAACCTTGGCTGAATGTGTAATCTCCCTGAGATCAACATGGTGGTCACCTCTCTGCCACACTGATGGTAAGCAATCTATCAGTCAATGTCCTTGGCATATCCCGCAATAGACTCTTGTGCTTGTTACAATCCCACCCATTCTCAACCCCAGCTCCTCGTTCAGGGCATACCTTTATTATCTTGAGTTTGTGCTTTGGGCTTGTCCTGAAAAATACTGACACCTGAGTTACAAAGGGGAAACAGAGAAGCGATTCATGACTCTGAAGAGAAGGGCAGCTCCCCTGCTCTCCTCCCACCCCCCCAACAGTCCCAGGCACACGTCCACAGAAAAGGGCTCTTTATTACCTTTCTGACCTGGGCCGAGAGCTCAGGCTTCTCCAAGCTCTCCACCTCTTCTCCGGACATGGCTTTTAATTTCCCATTGCACAGGCCGATGTTCCTGCCTAGAAACAGAAATCTGTCCGAATGAGGTGATCTGAAAGTGCTCTCCCGCAGAGGGCTGGAGGAGCCTCCTTTGGGCTTTTCCCTAGACCCTTCCCTCACTGTCTCTACAACCCCCTGGACGTTTTCTGAATTCAAGCCCTGCTGAATTACAGGCAGTGGATGGAAGACAGATTTTTTTTTTAAAACAACCTTTAGAGTCACCCATAACTGACTTCTATGTTAAAAATTCCTTCTGGAAAGCACACGCATTCTGTTATACCGATGCCCATCCTCACAATTTCCAGGGAGCTGAATATGATTTTCTTTTCTTTTTCTTTTATTGATTAAGAATTTTTTTCCCATGGAGACGTTGCTTAGGGGAATATTCTGGGAATATAAGGACAGCGCAAGGCTGATGCTCTTGTCCAAGCCTCCCCAAATCTTCAGGATCTCGGAGCAAAGACTAAGCGGGCTGTGACATAGGAATGATAGATGCCTATTGATCATGCTGCTGGTGGCAGCCAAAGGAAGGAATGCCTTTGGGGTTATAGGAAGATCTGAAGCATCACTTGAAGCAGAAGTACTTCAATAATACATGAAAAAAAATTTAGCCTTTACCTTCCATTCTAGAATCAATACTGTGTATTGGCTCCAAGGCAGAAGAGTGGTAAGGGCTAGGCCATGGGGGTCAAGTGACTTGCCCAGGGTCACACAGCTGGGAAGTGTCTGAGGCCAAATGTGAACCCAGGACCGCCCATCTCTGGGCTTGGTTCTTCAACCCAACCATCTTCTACTCTGCCATATTCTTTTAGGAGTGTCTTTGATACCCAAACCAATGGCTAACAAAAAGGGATTCATTTTCTTGATAAAATAGCCCCGTGTGTCCTCCCCAATGAGAAGCCCAACACTCCTGGTTTCTTACCTATAGCCAGAGCAGTTTCCAGGGCATCCCCCGTTATCATCTTGACGGACACGCCTGATTTAGACAGGACTCGGACTGCTTCTTTCACCCCCACTCTTGGAGGATCAATGATTCCAACGAGGCCCAAGAAGGTGAGCTTACCTAGCTCCGGGCCTGAAGCAAGAGCCAGCACTAGAAATACAAGAAAAAAGGGGGGGGGGGGGGGGGGAATGAGGCCAGCGGACAGTGAGCTGCCATGATCATTCAAGAACCACTGATTATTTTAGACGGGAAGCTCCAAGGGCAGGAGTTGGTTTCTCTCTGTTTTTGTTTCCCTCCTCCCTCCCGGGACTAGCACAATGCTCTGCAGACTGTATGTGCTTCGTAAATATTTGCAAAATGGGTGAATATGCTATGGATGGAACAGATGCTCTAAAAGAGAGCTTGGTACCCATTTTCTTTGAAAAACACCAAATTTGAAGCCAAAAAACCTGCGTTGGAGCCTTGGCTCTATTATTATTTTTTTCCCTCCTAAAACCTTACCTTCTCTCTTAGAATTGATGAAGAGCAGCTCAGTGGCTCAGTGGAAAGAAAGAAAAGACTAGAGGCAGGAGGTCCTGGGTTCAAATATGGCCTCAGACACTTCCTAGTTGGCACGTCACTTAACCCTTCTCACTCTTCTGCCTTGGAACCAATACTTGGTATTGATTCTAAGACGGACAATCAGGGTCTTTGTTGTCTTTTTTTTTTTAAGAATGGATACCAATTATTGGTTCCAAGGAGAGTCCCAAATTCAAATCCCAACTCCAGAAGTTACTCATTATTTGACCACAAGCCAGTCCCTTTGTCTTCTGGCACTCCGTTTCTTCAGACTATAAAATGAACCTAGTATGGGCCCTGAGTGCCTACATTACTACGGTTATTATTGGGCTCAGATGAAATGTTTGCCCGCCAAGACCGAGCTTCTGGCTTTTCCTCCATTAGGAAGCTTTTCCTGATCCCTCTTGTACAGGACTGCTGGGAGGACGGAACGCGAGCACATACGTCAAGCCTTTTTCATACCTTAAAGTCCTCCATAAATAGTCACACAGGCAGTGAGGGTCTAAGGCAGGCTTCAGACTTGGGTCTGCTTGTCTGAAGCTCAACAATATACATGATGCTCCCTTGGCAGGAAGCAGACCCTTTGAGTGAACTCTAAAATTTGTGCTGCACCCCAAACTAGACCAAAACAAATCTCAGCGAGGCAGAAAGAACAGTTTGTTTTTTATTTTACTGTTTAGAAAAACCCTGACCTTCTGCCTTGGTATCAATTCTAAGACAGAAGAGTAGCAAGAGCCAGGCAATTGGGGACCAAGTGACTAGTCCAGGGTCACACAGCCAGAGAGCAACTTATTTAAGAGTCACAAGACTTGAGTTTGAATGATAGACCTACCACTGAATAGTTGTGTGATCTGGAGCAAATCATTTACCTTCTGGCCTTCAGTTTTCTCATCTGTAAAATGGGGATAATAATGCCTGTACCCCTAACTAACCTCAAAAGCTTGTAGGGAGATAGGGAAGATAAAATGCTTCCTTATACATATGAAAGTGCTATCTGAATGTAAGCGAAGATCCTAATAAGTAACAATAGCATTAATTTAAAATCTGAACAAGTAGAATTTACTAGCTTAGGTACAATGAACACTTTATACTTGGAAATCCTCTCATTAAAGAAAATATTACTTAGGATGTACAGAGCAAAACCATGCTATGAGAATGAGTTGGGGAGGCTCTTTCCTTTCTCTCTCTCTTTCTTTCTTTCTTTCTTTCTTTCTCCTGTTCTTTCTTTCTCTTTCTTTCTCCCTCTCCCTTTTCTTTCTTTCATTCTTTCTCTCTATTTCTTTCTTTCATTCTCTCTCTCTCTCTCTCTCTCTCTCTCTCTCTCTCTCTCTCTCTCTCTCTCTCTCTCTCTTCCCCCTTCCCCTCTCTCTCCCTCCCTTTCTCTCTTCCTTTCTTGACTATTAACCTTTTTTTTTATCTTAAACCCCAGACAGGATACCCGTCTGCTCCAGAGAATGAATCCAGCTTATTACAGCCTGAGCTAATGCAGCAAAATGAAAACTTAAAAGATCTGTGTGTGACTGACCCCGCAGACCGAGGGAACCCATCCTCTTCTCTTCCTGCAGACAGAAGGATTTCTGCTGTGGAGTTAGCTGGAGGGGGATCCCCCCGTTGTTATACATGGTGCAGTATCGAATCACTTCTTCAAAAGCTCCCTTCATGAAGTAAACTTCTTCCTGTTCCTTAGGGAAAGAAAAAAAAAGAAAAAAAAACCTCCAGCAATCCCCAAAGCAATTCTTTGAGCAGCTTACAGTGCCTCTCTACAAATTAAAATCAAACACAAAAAGCAGCACTAGTGTCACTATTGCAGGACTCACTCCCTCTAACCAGTGGGTCACAGGTAGGATCAGGGAATTTCAGAGTTAGGAAGGGACCTCACAGATCACCTAATTCAACCCCAACATTTTCTATGTGGGAGAAGAGAGGCCTTGAAAGGGAAGTGACTTCCCTAAGGTCACCCAGCTTTAGAAGCAGAGACGGGATTAGAGCTCCAGTTCTCGGACTCCTTTTCTAATCCTTCCATGTTAGCCCGTCTATAGTAAGAAGAATCTTTTTTGTTCAGCCCCCTCCTCACTGAAGGAGAAGGAGATGAGTCCGCTCAGGGACTCTGGTGGGAGGGAAGACAGGATGGGGTGGGTGTGCAGGGATGAAATGACAGTGCAGGATTCTGCAGGCTCTTAGCACCCCTACATCATTAATGATGGCTCTGGGTGACCATCTGAGAGGGGTTAGCCTTCAGCAGGCATCAGTATTTTCCTTAACTGGATAAATAAAAACAGAAGAGTATTAAGGCTAGAAGGGATGACAGAGGCTATCTAGCTCCAACCCTCCCGTGTTACAGAGGAGGATGCTGAGTCTCAGGAAGAAAGAGTGGCTTCCTGTAAATCATCGGCTAATTAGTGGAAGCAGGACTAGAATTCAGACCTCCAGCTTCCCAGTCTGGCATTCTTCCCACCCCTGTCCATAACGGAATTTGGCAGGTAGCTCAGCCTCGCCAACGCGTTAAAAGCGGAGGAAATGAATCTCTTGGTACCCACATTTGGTTTGTCAGAACACTCCCTGATCTGTTTTTTAATAGCCAATGAATTTCCAGTTTAATTTTTTTAAATCATTTGACAAGAACAGTGGCCACCTTTAAAGTCAAGTGAACAAAACATGTTCGATGGATTCATTGGCAACAGAGTCTCAGCTTAAAGGGTCAGCCCTTGGGTGTAGGACCGAGTGCGCTCCTCACGCCCTCCTGATGGCTCAGTGCCGCCGAGCCTCCGAGGGTGGCTCTGGTCTCCCTGTGGATTCTGTTCCATGACTCGAGAAGACTGAAAAGCGCTGGTGGCACAATTCCAATTGGCCGCCAGTTTCTTGTCATAATGTCGAAGGGATGGGACCCAATGGGGGAAGGTCCTCGTGGACCATGGCTCCACCAGGCTTGAAGTATCACTAATAGAATTACAAAGGGCCATACAGCAATACGGAATCACATTAACAGTAGCTCAGCTTGCAAAACAGTTTCCTCACAACAAGATTGTGAGCTAGGCAGAGCAAGTAACGGCCCCAAACCAAAGATGGAAAAGGGGGTGGCTTTGCAAGGTCCTGCAGGAGAGGTGGGCGTAGCAAAAGTGAAAAGCCATCCTCAGTATCTTTTTTTTAAAACCCTTATTCTGTCTTAGAATCAATGCTCTGTATTGGTGCCAAGGCAGAAGAGCGGCAAGGGCTTGGCAATGGGGGTCAAGTGATTTTCCCAGCTGGGAAGTGTCTGAGGCCAGATTTGAACCCAGGACCTCCCGTCTCTAGGTCTGGCTCTCCATCCACTGAGCTACCCAACTGCCCCCATGCAGTGCCTTTTTATACCAAAACAGGAGAGGGAAGCATTGAAGGATGCTTCACAGAGCTGATGACTAAAGTGCCCCATGAAGTGAGAGGAAAGAAGAACTGAGAAGATCTGGCCTTACTAAATGACCCCAAATGAAAGAAAATATGCTTTTAATGAAGCCCTTTAAGAGAGGATCTCTGGATAGGAAAGATCCGTGATCTGTCAGTATGTCTTTATCACCTCCCAGAGCAATTAACGGCTTCAGATTGTCTTTCTGTCTGTATGTCTTGCTGAGGAAAAATAAGATCACTGGCAGGAAACTCCCAGCCTCTAAAGGGCCTCCTCAGAGTACATATTCTCCTGACAGGTTGTTTTTGCTTATTTATAAATGAAGACGTTCCTATAAATAAACCCACAGTTAGGGTATCCACCTGACAGCCAGGAGTCACAGATGACACGAGGACATCCTCAGAGAGGAGGATGCTTCTGCCTGAAATGTAGGCAGGCAGGTTGGCCTGAAGTAGTGGTAGAAATACACACACACACACATGCATATATTTATATGTATATTTCACATCAGGGAGAATAAGGGAATGGCACCCCCACAATCTGGAAAATTTTTTGCACCCCACACCAGGGAAGAAGTCTGAATTTTTCTCTTTTTCTTTTATGGGATGTTTACAGTAAAATAAATTAAATTGTGTATATTTGTAGTATTAAAAGATGAAATAAGTTTCTAAATAATGCTTTACATTTAGTTTATTCATTTCTGAGTTTGTAAACTTTTCTATGCCATCTGCTGGCCTTCCGGTCATCTGCGGCTTCTACAAAACTTCCCCCCAAAATCCAGAGAGAGGAGAAAGGAGACGGAGACAGAGACAGAGACAGAGAGATGGGGGGGGGGGGGAGAGAGAGGGAGAGAGAGAGAGAGAGAGAGAGAGAGAGAGAGAGAGAGAGAGAGAGAGAGAGAGAGAGAGAGGAGATTTTGGGGTTAGATTATTAGACTGACATCCCTTCTAGAAGGACAGTCTGAAATCTAAAATTCTTTCTGTCTCTTACATTGTGTGTTCAAAGAGTTCTTCCATCTCTTTCATTCTATAAGTTCTTGTCTAGTTCTAGATCCTGTGATGCCACAAAGGCACCTTTTCCATTATCTTTGATGCCCCCTTAGGTTTACACTGTTAGCTATTAGATTGCATGGCTATTAGTTTACTCCTTTAAGATGGCACATGGTTCAGACACTGTTATTGCTACTACAATGAAAATATACAGTGGGATTTAGAATTCCAGGTGAGGGTCAGGCCTTGGGTTCAATGGGTCAATTTAATCCAATTCAACAAACATTGATTAATTTCCAATTTGCAAGGCATGGGATAGAAGGATGAAAAAGGGCAGCCTGCTGTATAATTAAAAATCTGTTACCCTAAAAAAGAACTACATTTCCCAGGACCCCACTGACTTCCTGTCATTATGTACTTCCTGTATAGAAAGGATATTAGTGAGTGGGCAGACCTCTTGGGTCTTTTAAAATGTCAACGTTTTAATGTCAGGAAAAAGTTTCCCGACATTTCGAGTTCTCTCCAGAAATGGAGCAAACCACTTTGGAAGGTGGTGGGTCTTCTTGCAGAGTCTGGATCCTGGTCAACTGTATTAGAGTTTAGGTGTAGATTGGACTAGATGGTATATGAGGTCTCTTTTAACTCCCACATTCTGTCATCCGCAGTCCACAGGTACAATACCCAGTAGAGAGCCCAAACTCAGAATCACAGCAGACCTCACCTTCCCTTAGACATCAGGATCTTCCTCATCTTTGGCAATCCAAATACCAGAAGGAAACCACTATAACATTATCAGATCCTCGTAGACAACTTTCTCCTCTGTGGTAGCTAACAGAAATATATTCTGGCAACTTTATATCCATTCCTATATCAATTCATAATTTGAAGAAAACAGAAACTTTACCTCATTTTTAAGGCTGCATTTGACTGCCATCCACTTCTGTTCTGAGCTAAATGGAATCTCTTTTTTTCTGATGTAGGAATCTTTTATATCACTCAAGTCCATCTGAAATAATGAAAAAATGGGGATGTTGGAAAAAATTTATAAAAGAATCATGACAAATGAATCTGGAGGCAAAACTCTAAAAAGATGAATTCTTCATTATCCAAATCATCTTACATGGATGAGAAGTCAAAGCATTTGGCTCCTGGAGATAAAAAAGCTTGCTTCTTTCTTTCTTTCTTTCTTTCTTTCTTTCTTTCTTTCTTTCTTTCTTTCTTTCTTTCTCTCTCTCTTTCTTTCTCTCTTTCTCTCTCTCTTTCTCTCTCTCTTTCTTTCTTCCTCTTTCTTTCTCTCTTCCTCTCTTTCTTTTTCTTTCTTTCTTTCTCTCTCTCTTTCTTTCTCTCTTTCTCTCTTTCTTTCTCTCTTCCTCTCTTTCTTTCTCTCTTCCTCTTTCTTTCTCTCTTCCTCTCTTTCTTTCTCTCTTCCTCTCTTTCTTTCTCTCTTTCTTCCTCTCTTTCTTTCTTTCTTCCTCTTTCTTTCTCTCTTTCTCTTTCTTCCTCTCTTTCTTTCTCTTTCTTCCTCTCTTTCTTTCTTCCTCTCTTTCTTCCTCTCTTTCTTTCTCTCTTTCTTTCTCTCTTTCTTCCTCTCTTTCTTTCTTCCTCTCTTTCTTCCTCTCTTTCTTTCTTTCTTTCTTTCTCTCTTTCTTCCTCTCTTTCTTTCTTTCTTTCTTTCTTTCTTTCTTTCTTTCTTTCTTTCTTCCTCTTTCTTCCTCTCTTTCTTCCTCTCTTCCTCTCTTTCTTTCTTTCTTTCTTCCTCTTTCTTCCTCTCTTTCTCTCTTTCTTCCTCTTTCTTTCTTCCTCTCTTTCTCTCTTTCTTTCTCTCTTCCTCTCTTTCTTTCTTTCTTCCTCTCTTTCTTCCTCTTTCTTTCTTCCTCTCTCTCTTTCTCTCTTCCTCTCTTTCTTTCTCTCTTTCTTTCTTTCTTTCTTTCTTTCTTTCTTTCTTTCTTTCTTTCTTTCTTTCTTTCTTTCTTTCTTCCTCTTTCTTTCTCTCTTCCTCTCTTTCTTTCTTCCTCTTTCTCTCTTCCTTTCTTTCTCTCTTTCTTCCTCTCTTTCTTCTTTTCTTCCTCTCTTCCTTTCTTTCCTTCTTCCTTCCTTCCTTCCTTCCTTCCTTCCTTCCTTCCTTCCTTCCCCCCCCCTCTCTTTCTTTCTCACCCCCACCCCATTTTCTTTTCAATGTACTTAAGTATTTATTCTAGGTCTTAAAAAAGCTGATCTAAAAAAAAGACTTGATCCAAAACAGACATTCTGTTATTCATAGGGTCCCTTTCCTAGATTTTAAAATCTTATCCCAATAACAGAGCCTCATAGACTTGGTAATAACTTCCAGCTTAAAAAAGACTGACCATGATAAATCTTATAAATTAATTGTGGCTTTTGGGAGGCAAGGGGCAAAAGGAAAAATTCTTGATTTAGCAATTTCCTGAAATTGTGTGTGATCAGTACTAGATTACATTCTATTCTAAACTCTTAAATTAAGTTTCTAAAAAAACCCAACTTATTGAGACAGGTCTTTAGGAAACTTCAAACAAATGCTATCTACCAGAAGGCTACATACTGGTTTCTACTAAAGAGTTTGGTTGAAAGTTCACTGAATCTGGAATGAAGAGGATGAATGTGGGTTAAAATTCCAGCTCTTTTACTTACTGGCCATGTGACTGGTTATTTTTCCTTCTAATCCTCGGTTTCCTTATTTCTAAAGTAAAGAAGTTGCCATAGAACTGTTAGAGCAGGAATGCAGATCAAAATATGTGTTTTTTTACTTCAGTTTATTTGCATTTTTGTTTTGGGGTTCTGGTTTTATATGATCATTCTCTTACAAAAATGTTCAACATAGAAATATGTTTTACCAAAAACCTATATAACCCAGTTCAAATTGCTTGCCAGTTCTGCGAACAGGGAGGGAAGGGAGGAAGAGAGATAATCTGGATCATATAATTTTGGAAAACTTATGTGGAAATTTATTATGTGTAATTGGTAAAATTAAATTAAATTAAAAAGTTGGAGTAGAAGCTCCCAGAGGCCCCTTAAGTCTCTGAATCATAAAATAATATCATAGGGTGTATGTGTGTTTTTATGAACATCTTCTACAGAAAAGAAAGTGGAGTGGGCCCAAAGCTTGATGACTTGGCCTAGAAGACAGGAGTTCTAATTCTGATTCTGTGTGAGGGCAGATACTACTCTGTTATCTTCATAGTTGTAGCCTTTCCCTCATACCCCCAAAGATCTAGTACAGTACCGAGCCTATAATATTTCACCAATGTTTGCGGAGCAGGTGAATGCCTGAATTTCTCCGATTTGAACAGAGGATTTCTAAAATTGTGTTCTGAAGTATATGAAAGGGGCTTAATAGGTTACAAGTAATTGTTTGCAGAAATCAACTCTTGTAATTTCAGCGGGAATGACGGGTAATGTAATGGCTTTATGCCACTATTTTCTAGCTCCCTAAAGTATTTATTAGAAAGGTGATTAATTCTAAACTTAATTTCAATAGGGTAATAGAGAGATAAATCAGGTGGGACAGGCAAAGGAGTAGAATTCTTCACAGTAGGTACCTTTTAATTCTTTTTCTTCTTTATTTTCTCTCTTCCCTTTTCCCCTTACACCCTTTTCTCTTCTTTTCCCCCATTTTCTCTCCATCACTTTCTTATCCTACTCTTCCATTCTGATTCTATTTCTTTACATCTCCCATCATTCTCAGACATAATTCTTTTTTCTTTTTTTGGTTGAAAGATACTTTAACTTCCTTCCTTCCTTCCTTCCTTCCTTCCTTCCTTCCTTCCTTCCTTCCTTCCTTCCTTCCTTCCTTCCTTTTCTTTTCTTTTCTTTTCTTTTCTTTTCTTTTCTTTTCTTTTCTTTTCTTTTCTTTTCTTTTCTTTTCTTTTCTTTTCTTTCTCCATTACCTTCTGTCTTAGAATCAATACTGTGTATTGGTTCCAAGACAGAAGAGTGGTAAGGGCTAGGCAATGGGGGTTAAGTGACTTGCCCGGGGTCACACAGCTGGGAAATGTCTGAGACAAGATTTGAACCCAGGACCTTCCATCTCTAGGCCTGGCTCTCAATCCAATGAGCCACCCAGCCGCCCCCATTTTATTTTTCCAATTACATGTGACAACAATTTTCAATGTACATTTTTGGAAATTATAAGATCCAAATATATCTCCCTTCCTCCCTTCTTTCCCCCAGGTTCAGAGATGGCAAGTAGTTTGATCTGGGTTATACATGAATTATGCAAAACATTCTTCCACTTTTTGGTCATTGTTATAAGAGTATATAAAATATAAAATAAGATAAAATCATCCCCTCAAATCATAAATAATGTGTGACTCTTCTTTTAATATTTAAAAAGTAAATTTCCCTACAGAAGTCAGTAACACCAACAATAACCAAGCTGTCTCTATAAAGGTGTAAATCAAGCAAAGGGAGCCCCACCTCTACTTGCCTCAATCTGCGGTTACTGCCATTGTCTGGTATACACACATTTTTTCCATATTTGGAAGCTTGCCCTGAGCCCCGTGTTGTCAGAAACAAGACCATAGCGTAAGTCTGCTAATGCTTACATCACCAAATAAATATAATAGCTGAAGCTTAAATGCTGTGATCTGCATCTGACTCCAACAGTTCTTTGTCTGGAGGTAAATGGCATTCTTTGTCATAAGTCCCTCAGACATTATTACTATTATTAACCAATGGCCACTTCCAAGCGGGGCACATTGAACGTTATGATATCAAATATAGGAAACAACTTGCTAACATTCTGAAATCAAAAGTGTATGGGGGTGCAACTAGGTAACTCAGTAGATGGAGAGCCAGGTCTAGAGATAGGAGGTCCTGGGTTCAAATCTGACCACAGACACTTCCCAGCTGTATGACCCTGGGCAAGTCACTTAACCCCCATTGCCTAGTCCTTACTGCTCTTCTGCCTTGGAACCAATACACAGCACTAATTCTAAGAGGTAAGGTGAAGGATTTTTTTTTTAAAAAGTGAATGAGAAGAACATACTAAACTGATACCTATGTAATGCTGGTCTTAATGAACAAATTTAGAATTGTAAGAGATTGGAAAAGTACCATATCAAAAACCCATACAATATTAAGAAACATAGAGCCCATCATCCTAAGGCAACTACAGAAAGATGAATGTTCCCAGACTCCAAAAAGAAGGGAAAAGATTGATAGGCATTCTTTGAGCACTTGATGAACAGGTCAAAGACTCACTGAAATAACTGGATTAAATGTTGAACAAATGGCAGTCATGTGTATATTTGTTAAAATAGCTTTACGATAGCAGTGAAAGACCAGGAACTAGTCACTGCCACCAGAAACTACAGAAGAGTTATCTTCAAGGCATAGGACCCTATAAGCTATACATATATTGAATCCCTAGCATGACATGACCTGATAGCTACAATTATACATCAGAAACTTGCTATCTTTCATGGACTGATGGAGGAGAGGGGGCAGGGGAAGAGGGAAGTGAAGGATGAGAAGGGAAAGGAGAGAGAAGGGAAAAAGACAGAGGAAGAGGAGGAGGAAGTGAGGAGGAGAAGGAAGAAAAGAGGAAGAAGAGGAAGGAGAAAGGAGAAGGAAGGAAGGAAATGAAGGAAGGAGGAGGAGAAGAGGAAGAAGAGAAGGAAAGAAGAAGAAGAGGAAGGAAGGAGAAAGGAGGGGAGGGAAGGAAGGAGAAAGGAGGAGAGGGAAGGAAGGAGAAAGGAGAAGGAAGGAAGGAAGGAGGAGGAAAAGAGGAGGAAGAGAAGGAAGGAAGAAGAGGAAGGAAGGAAGGAACAGGAGGAGGAGAAGGAAGGAAGAAAAGAGGAAGAACAAGAAGAAATAATACAGCAAGATGCACATACCACCCCTGCCATCTTATCGGCTACTGGAGTTTGTCCCAAAGATGCTTTCAGTCAATCTCCATTCAATTCCCATTTAATTATAAGAAGTAGCCATTCTAACTACCTGACAGTAATCAGGAGAGCATATTTTTAAAACTGGAGAATGATGTTGTCTCTGAATCCCCCCAGAAGATGAGATGACAGTGCTGGCTACAGTAACTGATACCGGGAGACTGATTTTTAAATGTCCTGCAAAATCTCTTACATACATTATCTAATCTGATCCTTGCAGTCTCTCCATGAATCCCGTCGCTATACCTGTTTAATTATAGATAAGAAAAGAGGCTCAGAAGTTAAGCGATTTGCCCAGGGACACAAGTAAGTATCTGAGGTGGCTTCCAAGCTTGGACCTTTCTCACTCTAAGCCCAGCACTCCATCTACTGTGCCACACTGCCTCCTTTGAACTTGGTCCTCCCTCTCCCCATTGCTGCTTCCCAGAAGGCTTAAAGAACTTGCCCAGGCTGAAATTAGGTGGAGCTAGAAGAGAGCATCTGACCCAACCTCTTCTTCCAGAGGATTATGAAAAATGGCGGCACACAAAACCAGGATCATGAAGTCAGTCCACATCCATACTATCTATACTTGTTCAGTGCCATCTTCTCTTATGAAATGAGCATTTCATTCTATGTGTAAGTGACCCCCAAGGTCTAGTTTGATCAAACAATCCAGTCACCAGAAAAGCACCAAACACAAAGAACCCAAAGCCTTCTACCTACCTTCATTGCAAGGGCCATCAAAGCTCCCTCTGTTGGTTGGCCCATGACAGTGTTCTTTGTGATTATAGCATTGTTTGCCACACAGCCAGCCTGAAAGCCAAGAATTGCCACTTATTACTTTTAATCAGAATATACAGTTGAGGGGGCAGCTGGGCAGCTCAGTGGATTGTCAGGCCTAGCGACGGGAGGTCCTGGGTTCAAATTTGGTCTCAGACACTTCCCATCTGGGTGACCCTGGGTAAGTCACTTGACCCCCATTGCCTAGCCCTGACCACTCTTCTGCCTTGGAGCCAATACACAATATTGACTCCAAGATGGAAGGTGAGGGTTAAAAAAAAAAAAGAATATACAGTTGAGTTCTCAGAGTCCAATCCAGCTCAGGCCCAGGCATGGGAGATTTTGATATATGACATTTTGCTATAACTTCAGAGACTGGAATTTTTCTTCCCTAATGTCAAGATGTTAATGTGGGGGAGAGGGTTTAACATGCAATAATTCTGGGACTGGGTAAATCATCTTAACTCTCAGGGTTTCATAGAAGTCTCTAAGAATGTAATTTCCATTTCCCCAGTCTAGATTGAGAGAGAAAACTTCTTAGGGACAGCTAGGAGGCGCAATAGATAGAGTACCAAACCTGGAGTCGGAAGGACCTGGGTTCAAATCTGGTCTCAGACACTTGGTAGCTGTGTGACCCTGGGCAAGTTACTTAATTCCAATTGCCTAATTCTTGCCATTCTGCCTTAGAACTGATACTAAGATGGAAGGTAACAGTTTATAAGAAGAAGGAAAAAGTAGGGAAGTGGGAGAAGGGCAGGTCTTCACTCACTTCAGGGCCATGATGGAGAATTCCAAAGGAGTGCAGCTGCTGGGTGCTCTCTTTGAATGGAGGCTTAGGTAGGAGTTCTCCTTTCCACTCTCCAATCATAGGGGGCTCAGGGCAGAGAGTGTGAATACTAAAGTGAATGTGTCAGGATGGTGAGGATCTGTTTCATTTCTCTCTGTCTACTGGTTCCTTCTCAGGTATCTACAAACACTTTTAGATTTCATCTATATAAATCCCTTGTCTTCCGTCTTACTGTGCATTGATTCCAAGGCAGAAGGGCAGCAAGGGCTAGGCAAAGGGGGTTAAGTGACTTGCCCAAGGTCACACTGCTATGAAGTGTATGAGGGTGGATTTGAACCTGCAGATTTCCTTGATATTTAAAAACAAAAACCCTTACCTGATCTTGCTACCCCCTAAAAATCATTATCTTTCATCTTTCTTCCTTTTTCATGGTCAAACATTTAAAAAACTGTCTGTATGTAATGATTTCCAGTTCATCTTTCACTTTTCATTCCCTTGTTATGTGGCTTCCAACTTTATCACTCAACTGAAACTACTCTTTACAAATGTCTAATGATATCTTAATTGCCAAAATGGATGCTGTTTTTCTCACTCTGAGTCCTAGATATCTGCAGATGTTTTACATTTCTTTTTAAATCCTTACCTTCTATCTTAAAATCAATTCTGTATATTGGTTCCAAGGCAGAAGAGTGGTAAGGGCTAGGCAATGGGGGTCAAGTGACTTGCTCAGGGTCACACAGCTAGGAAGTCTCTGAGGCCAGATCTGAACCCAGGACCTCCCAACTCCAGACCTGGCACTCTATCCATTGCGCCATCTAGCTGCCCCTATTCTGGTGCCTTCTAGAATCCAGCCAAAATGGCCCTTTGACTATTTCTGACACAATACATTCCATTCAGCATCCACTATTTCCACGCTTTTCTACAGGCTCCCTCTCATGCCTTCGCTGCTCTTCCTCCATATTTCCACCTTGCAGAATTCCTAGTTCTGAATTCAACTCAGAAGCTACCTCTGCCAGATTTACTACCTGTGCCTCCTTACCCCAAATGACCTCAGATATATGTTTACATGTGCATGTGTTGAGGGCAGGGAAGGGCTTTTCATTTCTGCCTTTATAGCCTGCATCTATAGCGCCCAGGCATGGTGCCACAGTGCTTGGCCAACGGTAAGCACTTACTAAATATTTATTGTTTGAACACCCATACAGGAAACAATTATGCGCCCAATTGTTTGACCTTGAAAATACTTTGTGGGTTGTCCACTTTAGTGTAGAGTCCTTCACTGGTAGCTTTCCATTCATTCTCAGGATTTGTAGGGATTAAAGTGTGCTCTGGTTTTCCATTAGTTTTGGCTCCCCCCCCCTTAACCCCTTACTTTTTATCCTAATAATAACTCTTAAGTCCAAAGGGCAAGGGCCAGGCAAATGGGGTTAATTTGACTTGCTCAGGGTCCCATTGAGAGTGTCTGATTTGAATTCAGGTCTTCTTGACCTGGAACCCAACATTCTATCCACTGTGCCTCTATCCCTCAAGCCACCGGAGAGAGGGGAACTGACTTGCCTGTAGTCCTACAACTACTGAATAGGAGAGTTAGAATTCGAACTCAACTCTCCTGACACTGTCCAGTGCCATTCCCACTCTGTCACCTTATTTCCCAGTTTCAGACAGTGTTCACCTCTACTTCACTTGAGCACTTACCTCTACTAATTTCCCCACGGACACATTGGAAAATTCCTTTAGGACTTCGTGTGATGGCAAAAGACACACAGTTCCTACTCCATTATACCCAATGCCGCTTACCTACAAGAGAGAATTATCATTAAGGCACCACGTGTTTAGCTCAAGTATTCAGCTAGCAACATTTTGGGCTTGATGCCATCTCCTGAAACCCTGATTTTCCAAAGTGGACGCATGAACACACGGATGGCAATTTAAAGGTTTTCTGCTGTGCCCTGACTTCATGCACAACCTCCTGAATTATCAACCCCATATTTCTTCCAATTGAAATACCACTTAAAAAATCTGATTTTAATTTTTTTGCCATTAATAATAAATAAGAGGGAATTTGCCATAGCTGATAACCAGATGATCAGAAAGATACGGGTACACACCTGGCCTCTGACGTATCCTAACAGTGGGATCTTGTGCAAGGTGCTTAATTGACTTCTCAGTACTCAGGAAACTTTTTTTTTAAACCCTTATCTGTTGTCATAGGATCAATACTGTGTGTTTATTCCATGGCAGAAAAAAGAGCAAAATAAGGACTGGGCAATGGGGGTTAATTGACCCACCTAGGATCACACAGCTAAGAAGTATCTGAATCTAGATTTGAACTCAGGACTTCCCCACTTTGGGCTAGTTCTCTACCCACTGATCTACCTAGCTGTCCCACTCAGGCAATTTTTAAGATTATAAGTTCTAGGATAGTTGTGCATCTACAGTGGAAGACATACATCTGGACAAAAAAAAATCCCCAGCACATTGTCTTACAACATTATAATGCACTTATATAATACTGTGTATTTGAGTTATCTATAATTGTATCATTTCTCTCTATTGGCCTGGGAGCTCTGCATCATCTAAACTCATGTACCACATGGTATTTGGTATTTGGCACACTGTAGGAATTTAACAAATGTTTGTTTTGATGGGACTGGCCAATGAGGTTCCAGTCCTTACAGTATATGCAGTATTATCTGTCTGCTGCCAGTTGATGCAGAAGTTCAGCGGTCCTCCTCCTAAAATGCACAGCAGAGTAAGTTTAGGTAGTTTGTTACTGTTTCCTGTTGACTTACTATGTGGTGACAAAATTGCCTTTTGACATGGTATTTAAAGCTGGAACTGAGGGTGCATACAAAAGACCTAAACACACAAAATCTCTCTCTCCCTCTCCCTCTCTGTTTCTCTCACTCTCTCTCTCACTCTCTCTCTCTCCATCTCTCTCTCTGTTCCTCTCTTTCTTCTCTCTCTTTGTCTCTCTCCCTGTCTCTCTCTCTCTGTTTTTCTCTCTCTCTCCCTATTTCTCCCTCTCCCCTCTCTCTCTCCCTGTTTCTCTATCCCCCTCTCTTTCTCTCTATCTGTTTCTCCCTCCCTCCCTCTCTCTCTCTCTCCTTGTTTCTCTCTCTCTCCCTACCCTCTTCTTTGTCTGTCTCTCTCCCTCCCTCTCCCTCTCCTCTTCTCCCCCTTTCCCCCTTTCCCTCTGTCTCTGTCTGTCTGTCTTCCTCCTGGCAAATTCTGCCTTTTCTTTCTAGCCAGCTACCATGTGGCCATGAACACATGTGCAGACAGTGCTTCTTTTGTTTGTATTGCATTTATTCTTTCCTAACCTTAAGTGAATGAGTTTTGTAGATAGAATGGAGCAGTTTATGAACTTGTAAACTCCAAAAGGTTAGAAGAATCATCAGAGGGTCCCTAAACAATCTAAGCTTGTAACAATAGCAGCTAAATCCAGTTAAGAGTCAGTCCCGAGGAGTGACATGCTTGACCGAGTCCAGTAGTGAACTGACTTGGCAGTAAGAGAACTGCTGCATCCAGGACTAAATTGCTGGCGGTGATGATTTTTAGCAAGTCCTATTAGTTTGAGTTCTCTTTTCCCAGGGCCTCATTTGGTAGATAGGCAGCTATATAAGGCAGTGGATAGAGTACTGGGTTTGGACTAGGGAAATCTCATCTTCCTAAATTCAAATCCAGGCTCAGACACTTACTAGCTATATGACTCTGGGCAAGTCACTTAACCTCATTTGCCTCAGATTCCTCATCTATAATATGTGCTGGAGAAGGAAATGACAAACCACTCCAGCATCTTTGCTAAGAAAACCCCAAATGGGGTCATGAAGAGTCAGACACAACTGAAATGACTGAATGACAACAAAAGATGGTACACAAGAATCTGCTTTTGGTCTAGCATGAGGATTATATTTCATCATCTGCTATATCTCAGGAAATACCTGTTTGTAAAAGCTAGATTGGTGTTAATTGAATAAATGAAATTGGGAGACATTAACTGAAGAAGAGTGTATATATATGGTGGGGGAGAGGGAACAAAGGAAAGAAACATTTATTAAGTGTTGACTGTATAACAGATAAGGGCACCGAGGCTATCAGGTTAGATGTCACAGAATTAGTAAGAGTCTAAGGCTAGATCTGAACTCATTCCAGACTCCAGGTCTGGCATTTTATCTTTAGCTAGCTGCCTTTGTAGTCAGTACCACATACCGGATGGGGGCTCGTTATCAATAGTACTGGAAACCATATACATACCTCCTAGCCCCTCAGCATTATATCTAGAACAATGAGAAGAGCAGGAACTAGGTTTACTCTGGGGACCTCACCTGCTAGTTTGAGGAGGGATTGGGAGATGTATTTATATTTGTATTATGAATTTAAATGTATTATGTATCAGTACTGTACAGTAAAAGCAACTTTATAGATATTATCTCATTTTGAATATGTAGTAATGTAAGTAACGTAAGGTAGAAATTAAGTATTATTGTCCTTATTTTACAAATGAGAAAACTAAGATTCAGAGGTCACGTGATTTTTCCAAGGTTTCATAGAAAGCAGGTGAAAGGAACAAGGACCCTACATAGACCTTTTGACTCTAGGCCCAGTGCTTTGCTCTGCTTTCTTTCCTTCCTTCCTTCCTTCCTTCCTTCCTTCCTTCCTTCCTTCCTTCCTTCCTTCCTTCCTTCCTTCCTTCCTTCCTTCCTTCCTTCCTTTGTTCCTTTCTTTCTCTCTCTCTTTCTTTCCTTCCTTTGTTCCTTTCTTTCCCTCCCTTTCCTTCCTTCCTTCCTTCCTTCCTTCCTTCCTTCCTTCCTTCCTTCCTTCCTTCCTTCCTTCCTTCCTTCCTTCCTTCATATCTTTTGTTCTTTATTCCCTTACTTTCTGTCTTTTAAGTGACCTGCCCAGGGTCACACAGCTAGGAAGTGTCTAAGGCCAGATTTGAACCCAGGTCCTCCCAACTCCAGACATAGCACTCTATCCACTGTGCCACCTAGGCACCCTAGGCACAGTACTTTTCCCACTGTCCTGTGCTTCCTTTTATCAAGTCCTTCTCATGGCAATGGACAGAGCATAAGCAGGACCTATCTTTGTTCTGTGCCTTATAAAGCAGTGTTAGGCTTACCTCTGCCCGGAGGCCATCAGAAGTTACTAGCTGGGTTACTGTCATTTCATTGGCTGTCAGGGTACCTGTCTTATCCGAGCAGATAACATTGCAGCAACCTGACAGGAGAAAATTTCCAATTAGAATGGACAGAGCAAATAATTAAACAAGTCTTGGGACAACGATGCACTAAAGGAATGTCCATCGAATGCCAAAGCATCCGGCAAATTCTACAAACCACACGTTCCCAATCCGACGATGATCTATTTCACTTTCAAGAAGAATCGGTCAATCCGGCACTGCATCACCATTTCAGAGAATGAATTTGTATTATGCGTTCATTTATGTTAACTTTGGGGTTGGCAGAGACCTTACCTAAGGTCTCCACGATGGGCAACTTCTTCACGATGACTCTCTTCTTTGCCATCCTCAGAACACCAAGAACCAAAGTCACCATGACAACGATGGGCAGGCCTTCTGGGATGGCGGCCACGGCCAGGCTGGATTGAAATGGTAAATTGTGGTCAGCTTTCAGTTAGTGCATGTCATGGATGTTGTTCATCATATTGAGGAGCCACAGAATGGGAAGGTGGTGAAGTTTACTCCCGGCACCCTCATGCCCCTATTCCATGCCTTGTTCTCTCTTCAATACTGTGTCCCTCAAACCTTAAGAACTCAGTACCCTCCTGCACTCTTCCCCACATCTGCTTCTACTCTTGGAAGCAGTGTGACTTTGGACAAGTCATCTGACTTCTTCAGGCCTCGGTTTCCATATATATATATATATATATATATATATATATACAAGAGTAACATTTGTACTATCTCACAAGGTTAAAAATACTCTTTAAACCTTAGGCTTACAGACGTGAATTTTTTTTCCTTTTGCTTTTTCTGTTATTTTTCTTTTAGACAGATTTCTTTGGACTGATTTTATCTGTGTGGGAAAGAAAACAACTTGAGGTTCTCTACCTGTATGACCTTGGATAAGTCCCAGCCTCTGGGCCTCAGTTTCTTTATCTATAAAATGAGATGGTTGGACTGTACCAGATGACCTCTTGAAGTTCCTTCTAACTCTAGATCTTGGAGTAAAACTTCTCCTGCTGATACAGAATGGAAACTGGTCTAGGGTAGATCAAGGTCAAGATGAAGACTAACTTTATAGGTTCAACAGAGTAGATGGAGCACCAGGACCTGGGTTCAGATCTAGCCCTAGGTACTTCCTAGCTATGTGACCTTGGGTAAGTCACTTAACACCCAATGCCTAGCCCCTACCCGTCTTCTTGGAACTAATGCATAGCATTATAAGGGTTTAAAAAAAATAGAAGGTAAGGGTTTATCTAAAAAAAGAAAACTAGGGTAAAGATGGCACTAGATAAGAATGAGTCACAAAACTCTAGGGCTTGAAAGTCCTCCTAGTTGATTTTGTCCAATACTCTTATTTACCCAAGAGGAAATTTACCCAGGGTCGCACAAGTGATCAGCAACAACCTGGTATTGTCAACTCCCAGGTGCCTCTGAGAGTTATTTGTCTTGTGGGATGGAGAGGGCGTCATTTAAGTGAAAGAAGAGGCTCATTCAGTCTTTATGTCTCAGTGTTGCCCAATGCCATGTGAATGGCAATCCTTGACCTTAGGAGATAATGGGACATTTAGCAAATGTTAAATAAACAAGCAGCTTACTACTGATGGCTGTATTTGATCATGGGGCCTGGCCCTGCATTTCTGGGGCAATGTCAAGAATCATTTTTGGTTCTCTATCAAAGGCTGATAAGACCCGCAAAGCTAACATTTGCAGAAGCTTAACAGGTTTTTTCATTTTTTTAAATTGGCTAGAAAAAGAGTGTTAATAAGATACCTATACTAGGATACAGCAGTGAGAAACAGAACAGGAACCACTTCTGAATTCCCTTAAAAGCCATTTAGAAGAAAAGGCTCCTGAAGGGCACAGCCTTTTTTTGGGGGGGAGGAGGGGAAGAAGGAGGCCATGGTAACCTGTAAAACTGTCTATACACCAATTAAATGAGAAATCTTTTTTTTTAAACTATTATCTTCTGTCATAGAATTGATACTAAATATGGGTTTCAAGGAAGAACAGCAAGGGCTAGGCAAACAGGATTAAAGTGACTTACTCAGAGCCACATAGCTAAGAAGTATCTGAGAGAAGATTTGAACCCAGGACCTCCTTCCCTCCAGACCTGGTTCTCTATCCATTGCTTAGCTGCCCTCTTTTTTTTTTAAACCCTTACCTTCTCTTTTAGAATTGACACTAAGTATTGGTTCCAAGGTAGAAGAGGAAATTAGAAATCTTTAAAAATTATTTACCATAGGATCTTTGATCTGGAAAGAACCCGAGAAGGGGAAGTATGATGCCAAAGATCTGAAACTCTAGGACCTACATTCAAATTTGTACTCTGTCCCTTTCTTTTTTCTTTTTTAAAACCCTTACCTTCTGTCTTAGAATCAGTACTGTGTATTGGTTCCAAGGCAGAAGAGAGGTAAGGGGGTTAAGTGACTTGCCCAGGGTCACACAGGTGGGAAGTGTCTGAGGCCAGATTTGAACTCAGGATTCCCATCTCTAGGCCTGGCTCTCAATCTACTGAGCCACCCAGCTGCCCCCTGCTTTTGAATTTATACCCATAATGCTTGACATATGGTAAACACTTCAATGGTTTTTCATTCATTTGTTCATTTTGGTTTTGGTGAAATGGAAAGATCACAGAAGAGGATGAAGGGCATACTAGAATGGGCTCTGGTATGGGAGACCTGGAGGCCTGGGTCCTTTTCCTTTTCTTCCCCTCATATGAGTCTTTATTCTTGTCCCAAGTCAGCCACTGAACTGAGCTATCTTACCTGGGCCAAGTTAATTTCTGGCTATGGGCTTCGATTCACTTTTCTGCATAACAAAAGGTTTGAATTAATGATGTTGATTTAGCTATTCTGGATTGCAAGGTGGCAGAAGGGATAAAGCCCCAATGCCTGGAGTTAGTTGTGTGGTCTTGGACAAGTTGGTTAACCTCTTTTTTCCTCAGTTTCCCCAACTGTAAAATAAGAATCAGAACAGCACCATCTTCCCAGGGTCATTGTGAACATCAACTGATTTAATATTTATAAGGCACTTAATTAGCACAGTGCTTGGCACACAGGAACACTGAATAAATGCTTATTCCTTTCCCAACTTCCACTTCTGTTATGCTTCCTTCTATCTCTAATGCATTGGGACTGTTTTAGGTGATATATTATTTTGGGTCCTTTTATCCCTAACACTGTGGTGGTTAATGAACTGTAAGAAAGAACCAAGTGAAGAATACCATGGCAAGAGGAAGCCCTCGTGGATAGTTTCTTCCCATTGCAAGAGCAGGACTTTTTGCTGTTGTTCAGTTGTTTCTGTGTCCGCCATTTGTCTCCTGGCAAAGTTACCATAGTGGTTTGCCATTTCCTTCTCCAGTTCAATTAACAGAGGAGGAAACTGAGGCAAACAGGGTAAAATGACTTGTCCACAGTCACATAGCTAGTGAGTGTCTGAGGCCAGATTTGAACTCCTAAGGATGAGTCTTCTTCACTCCAAATCTGGCATTCTGTACACCTCACTACCTAGCTTCGCCAAGAACAAGACGAATGATACACCTCCAAATCCTCCTTTCCATTCTGCCTAGCCTTTCTCCATTTGTTCTTGGACCACAAATAGGCAACCAAGGAACAACCTCTTACCTACCTCACTCCGATAGTGAACATGCTGAGAATTTGTTTTCCTTGAAGCCAGCCAATTAGCATGATTAAACCTGGTAGAGAAACAAAGGCGATTACAGGTAACATTCTCTAAAAGCTGTAGAATTTTTAAAAATGCACTTCCTTGAGGAGTTTATAAAAATGCACACACACACACAGATGCACAGAAGTGTGTAATAACATTATTTTCTCCATTTGCCAAGAAATGGCCCATTCTCTTAACTAGGGCTTCATTGGCTATTCATAAAGAATCATAATAAACTGCCATCTTTGTGGGCCTCATCATCAAAGAGCTGGTGGCCAGCTAACGGGGATCTTTGGTCACACCAGCTTAAGGCATTATCCAATGAGGCATGGAGGAGGCAGGATATGTACTAGTGGAAGGTCTGCCCACCCCACCCCCCACTTTGGGTGGCTAATGGAAATATTATTAAATAGTTCTGTGGGGAGGGGAATTATTTGTTTAATGATGCATTTTCTCAGTAATTAACTCAAAGATTTATCTTATTAACACTTATTACCACCTGTAAGGGCTTACTGTTTATCATAATAATGCCAAATCTGATGTAGTGTTTTATAGAAAGGCAGTGTGGTACTACAAGGCTGGATTTGGGAATCCCATCTCTGATAATTAACTATCTGTGTATTACCTTCTCTGGGTTCAATATTATTATAATATGATCTAATATTTATCCATCATGGACCCATATTGCATTGTGACTGCCCTTTTACTAATGAATTCTCTCTGTCTACCACTCTTCTGCCTTGGAGCCAATACATAGTATTGATTCCAAGATGGAAGATAAGAGAGAGAGGGAGAGACAGAAACAGAGAGAGAGAGAGAGAGGGAGGGAGGGAGGGAGGGAGGGAGGGAGAAAGAGAGAGACAGAGAGACAGAGAGACAGAGACAGAGAGACAGAGAGACAGAGACAGAGAGAAGAGAGACAGAGAGAATTCCACATCTCAGTAGATAGTTTCATGAGTTTCCATGACTAGGACAATTCTGCCATTTTGTGGTCAACCTTCGACTGATGAGGGCAGTCTTTAGCTCAGGACAATATGCCAAAGCTTGTATGTTATTTAAGAGACCAGGCTCATCTCCACATAAGAATGAGCCATCAAAGTGCGACCAAGGTAGGTGAATAATAATGTCCTATTCAATATTTCACTAATTGGCATCAAAGTAGAATATGTAACCAGTAATTTTTCAACCCTTTCCAGGCAGAGAAAGAGACCACATAAAGGATGTTCTGTAGCTGGAGATCAAGTAGCAAGGCATCACTTGGGTATGACTCAGATTTCAGATATGCTGACTCCTCATTAATATGGCATGAGCACCATGTGAACTAGAGTGGTGAAGATTTTGTGAAAACATATGAGGTTACAATGGAATTAAAGTAAACTAGTTCAATCTATAACCTACCAGAAACACTATGATACCAATAAGTCTTTTTTCCTTCCTTCCTTTCTCCCTCCCTCCCTCCGTCCCTCCTTCCCTCCCTCCCTCCCTCCCTCCCTCCCTTCCTTCCTTCCTTCCTTCCTTCCTTCCTTCCTTCCTTCCTTCCTTCCTTCCTTCCTTCCTTCCTTCCTTCCTTCCTTCCTTCCTTCCTTCCTTCCTTCCTTCCTTCCTTCCTTCCTTCCTTCCTTCCTTCCTTCCTCTCTCCCTCCATTCCTCTCTCCATCCCCCCTTTTATTTCTTTAAAATCCCTTACTTTCTGTCTTAGAATCAATATTGTGCATTGGTTTCAAGGGAGAAGAGTGGTAAGGGTTAGGCCATGGGAGTTAAGTGCTCAGCTAGGAAGTGTCTGAGGTCACATTTGAACCCAGAATCATTTGTCTCTAGGCTTAGCTCTCAACCTTCTGAGTCACCTGGCTACCCCCAAGTGAGATTTTCTAGGGCTGGCATAGTGAGAAGAAGGCTAGATGGTATTAAGTCAACAGTAGGTCAGTAATTTAGCAATGTAATCTCAATCAAGTGTCTTTCTTCCCCGTCTGGGTATTAGTTTTTTCAACTATAAATGAGATACTTGGATAAAATGGTCTCTAAGACTCCTCCCAGCTCTGAATTTATGACTCTACCTGATACTATTGTGAAGAAAATGCTTTTTAAACCTTAAAGATCAGTCTGTCAATCAATAAACATTTACTGAGCACCTACTATGTACCAGGCGCTGTGCTAAGCAGGTGGGGATAGAAAATGAAGCAAAAGGCAATCCGTGCCCTCAAGGAGTTTATAATCCACTGGTAGAAAGGAAGAAAAGAGAAATGTTGATTACTACATCTATTGTTGCTGTTGCTGCTGCTGCTACGGCCACTACTACTGGTATAATAGAGTACTGCACTCAGAAAGACTGGGACCCAAAGCCCATCTCAGACGCATCCTAGCAAGGTGACTGTGGGCAAATCAGTTAATCTTTTGTATCTTATTTTCTCATCTGTAAAATGGAGATGATATTGGGGGAGAACAGGGAGGAGAGGAACTGGACTTCTAACTTCAGTGCTTCCTCCTGGGGAAGGACTTCCTCTACCAATGTAGGCTGGCAAATTCTCTGAAACTTGCTATCTTAGAAAACTCCCTTGTACTCCTTGATTAGTGAAGTGACTTGACCACAGCCACACAGTATGTATTAGAGGAAGGACTCCAATCTAGGTCTTCCTGACTTTCTTTGCCCAAGTTACTGTGGCAGGCATAGGAGATACAAAGACAAAAACGAAGAGTTCTTGCCTTCAAAAAGCTTACACCAATTGGACAAGGTAACTTGGCCAGAGGGTAATGTTCCATCTCTCTGAAAGTGAGCCTCTCAAACAATCTCAGTAGATATTTCATGAGTTTCTATGACTAGGGCAGTGCCGCCATTTTGGGGTCAATCCTCTACTGATGAGAGCAGCCTTTAGCTCAGGATGATATGTCAGAGCTTGTATTCTGTTTTGAGAAACCGAGTTCATCTCCACATAAGAATGAGCCTTCAAGTGGGACCTTAGTGGATGAATAATAATACCCTATTAAATCAATTGGCATCAAAGTGGAATTTTGCAACCAGTAATTTTAACCCTTTCTAGGCAAAGCATCATTGGCTCTATAGCTGGCAGGGACCTTGGAGACCACATAAAGCTTGTTCTGTAGCTGGAGATCCAGTAGAATATAACAAGGGCTACAAAACCAACTGGCTCAACAGCTTGAGAGCCAGACCTAGAGATGGGAGGTCTTGGGTTCAAATTTGATCTCAGATACTTCCTAGCTGTGTGACCATAGACAAGTCACTTAACCCTCATTGCTCTTCTGCCTTGGAAATATACAGTATTTATTCAAAGATGGAAGGTAAAGGGTTATTTTTTATTATTTTGTTTTGTTTTAAAAAGAGCTGCAAAGCTTAATGTCTTATTCTCCACAGGGAGGCGGGTCCAGGAGCTACCTGAGGATTCAGGGAACTTTGGAATTGAACTTATTCATGTAACTACCAGGGAACAGAAGAGAAGACCCATGAGATAAGAAACAGGATTGAGCATGCTGGGAGAGGGAAGAAATTTTAAGCTGAAGCACTTAGAAATCACAACTGAAAAAAAAAGAAAAAAGAAATCATAACTGGTATCCTGGGAGGAGATGGCAAAGCCTAAGAAACCACCAGCTATAAAATGAGCAGCTTTGTATATCTCCAGAGCCTAAGCAAATGCCACTGTCTGACCTCCCCACATATCAATGGATATTCACAACAGTCATCCAGGATTACATGTTTGGCAGTATAGATTCAGAGAACACTCAAGTTATCAGAAAACTTAAAGGGATCATCTAGGCTAATTCTCCAATTAACAGGGGAGGAAACTGAGGTTCAAAGCAAGGAAGGGACTTGTACAAGATAACTTAGTAATACAACAGTGATAGACTTTAGACTGGAACTAGGATTTTCTGCCCATGGACACCATACTGTTCAGTATAACAGTTTCCAAAGTCAAGGGAAAACGGCAAGTTAGAGAGATGTCTGTAAAGAATGATTAAGATGGAAGAGTCGGGGGCAGAGCCAAGATGGCGGAGTAGAAGCAGGAAAAGTGTGAACCACCATGAGGATACTCTCCAACCAATCTTAAAATAATGCCTCAAGATTAATACTGGAGGGAAAGAACCAACAAGGGGATGGAATGAAGCCCCTTTCATGTAGAGAACAACTTGAAAGGTAGCAGAGTATCTGGTTCACTGGGATGAGAGGGGAGCCCAGGATGCAGCAAGGTGCCACCAACAAGGAGTACCAGCACAAGTCAGTAGCAAGCCCCGTCACCCAACATCTACTGCTCCAGGTTCTGAACCTAAGCCTAAGCCAAAATCTAGACCCTAAGACCATGCCTAAACCAATAGCAGTACAACCCCATGCACACCCCATAAAGAATTATCAGAAGAAGAAAGTTTGGTCTTTCAAAGCTTATATTATGCAAAAAATTCATTCATGCTAGACAGAGATGTTGGTGCTACCAGAGGAAAGAAGCACTGGCTATCTCCTTCCTGGTAGAGCAAGGACCATCACACCTAGCCCAGGGTCTGGCATACAGTAGGTGCTTAATAACTACTTAAGGATTAGTTCATTGACTGTTTGGTCAGGGCCAGGAGATCAGTGTTCTAGTTCCAGATCTGTAATTTATTCATTGCTAGTCAGTCATATCTCCCATCATCCCCATGCCTCCTTTGTAAAATGTGGGTGCTGGCTATGGTCACTCCTTCTCTTGGAGTACCAGGCATAATTTACAACATGTTTTAATCCCAAATGCCTGGGGAAACTAGAAGACAAAGGTCAAAGAAATGGTATGAAGAAAAAGGGAAGATTTTCCTCCATAGAATGGAGCCATGTTAGAGTTGGAACAATTATTAAGGGTCCTTTAGGGTGACTCCCTGAGCAGTTAAATTTTAATGTGGGGGGGAAGCTAGATGGCACAGTGGATAGAGTGCCAGGCCTAGAGTTGGGAAGATCTGGGTTCAAAACATTTCAAAGAATTTAAGAATTTTAAAAATTCTTTAAAAGACATTTAATTTTTTCATTTACATGTAAGTTTTCCAAAATTATAAGATCTAAATTGTCTCCCTCCCTTCCTCTCCCACCTCAGAGATGGTAAGCAGTTTGATCTGGGTTATACATGTCATCATGTAAAACATACTCTCATATTGGTCATTGTTGTAAGAAACCAAAACTGAAACCAAAACTCCAAAATATGAAACCATAAATGAACTAAAGTGAAAAATCCTATGCTTTCATCAGCATTCTGATTCCAACAATTCTTTCTCTGAAAGTGGAGAGCACTTAAAAAAAAAACACGACCTTACTTTATGTCTTATAAGCAATACTGTGTATTGGTTCTAAAGCAGAAGAGTAGTAAGGGCTAGGCAATGGGGGTTAAGTGACTTGCCCAGGATCACACAGCTAGGAAATATCTGAGACCAGATTTGAACTGAGGACCTCCCATCTTCAGGTATGTCTCTCAATCCACTAAACCACCTAGCTGTCCCCAAGTGGAGAGCATTCTTTGCCATAAGACCTTCAGACGTGTCCTAGATCATTGTATTGTTGAGAGTAGCTAAGTCTTTCACAGCTGATCATTGTATTACATTGCAGTTAGTGTGTACAGTGTTCTCCCCTCAGATACTTCCTATCTGCATGACCCTGGACAACTCAATTAACCCTGTTTGCCTAGCCCTTGCTCTTTTTAGAGTTGTTACTATGACAGAAAGTAAGAGATTTTTTTTAAAGCTATAATATGAACAGTCATTAACTCACCAATTATGCCAAAAGAGAAGAGTGTAAGTTGTTTCCCCAGTTTGTCCATGTTTTTCTGTAAAGGAGTTTTAGGAGTCTGATGGGATAAGAAAGAGTAATCAATTTCATGTAATAACAACAGTAATTGCACATTTCTTCTTCTTCCTTCCTTCCTTTTACCCTCCCTCCCTCCCCCTTCCTTCCTTCCTTCCTTCCTTCCTTTTCTTTCTTTTCTTTTTTTCCTTTCTTTTCGTTCTTTCTTTCTATCTTAGAATCAATACTAAGTATTGGTTCTGAGTCAGAAGACCAGCAGGGGCTTGGCAACTGGGGTTAAGTGACTTGCGGAGGGACACATAGCTAGGAGTGTCTGAGGTCACATTTGAACCCAGGATCTGGCTCTCTATCCACTAAACTGCCCAGCTGCTCCAGTAATAATACATTTCAAAGAATCTGAGAACTGTACAATTGTATAATTGAATTCAACAATTCCTCCTCAACCTACCTTTCCTCCTAACCTCCTTACTTCTGTTGAGGAATTCAGTTTGCAGTTTTAGAATCATCCTCAACTCCAAACTTTCCCTCAGTCCAACATATCTAAGTTGCCAAAGCTTACTGATTTCACCTCGCCATTTCTTACATCTGGCCCCTTCTCTCTCTGCATGATATGACCGCCCCAAGTAGATAGACAGCACATGAATTAAGAACTTCTTATGAGCTAGACATTGTGATGAGTACTGAAGACACAAATATAATCCAAGAAGATCATCTCTGCCCTCAAGAAGCTTCTATTCTGATCAGAGAATACAACAAATGAAGGAGACCTTGAGAGAGGATGTTTGCATAGTAGCATGGTGCATAGAGACCTGGAAAGTGGCACCAAGAGTAGATTTAGGGTAAATTGAAAGCTCATCTATTAGAGTCCAGCTTTCTAGGGGCAGCCGAAGGTCTCAGCAGCAGGAAGATGATCATATTTGACTTGTATACATCTGATTTTTCCTTATACTTACCCGTGAATATAATGTCTACTGGGGTAGAATCGAACTTCTTTGAGGGCAGGCAGGAACTGTGTTACTTTTGATTATATCCCTAGTTCCTGGGCAGTCCCATGGATACTTGGTTTATAGTAGGTGCTTTGTGCATGCTTTCTGATTGACTGAAATTGCCCTCCAGTCTTGGGTTGAACCTTTTCTATAAAGGAAATCTCACTATCCCCTAAGGCAGCTAGTTCTATCTGCGGACTTCTTTGAGAGAGAAAGTCCATCCTCATTGCACTGCATTTTGCCTCCATATTTTGGATAATCTCCATATCATCTCAATATCTCTGCTTTGGACAATTAAGGAAAATCTCCATGTCGTCTCCGTTTCTCTACTTTGGACAATTTGAATGATCTCCATACTGACTCCATATGTCTACTTTGGGCAATTATGGCCAATTTCCATATCATCCTCATATCTCTACTTTGGGCAATTGTAGACAACTAGGGACAATGTCCACATTATCTCCATTTCTCTGCTTTGGACAGTTACGGACAATCTCCATATTATCTCCTTATCTGCATTTTGGACAATTTGGACAATTATGGATGATCTCCATATTGTCTCCATTGCTCCACTTTGGACAGTTTAGACAATTTTGAATAATTATGGCCAATCTCCACGTTGTTTCCATAGTTTCTCTTCAGATAATTATGGCCAATCTCCATATCATCCCCATGTTTCCACTTCGGGCAATTGTGAACAATTAGGGACAATCTCCATATTATCTCCATTTCTCTGCTTTGGACTGCTTTGAACAATCTCCATGTTATCTCCTTATCTCCACTTTGGAAAAATTGGACAACTACTGATGATCTCCATTGCTCTGCTTTGGACAATTTGGATAATTATAGATGATCGCCACATTGTCTCCATTGCTCCACTTTGAACAATTTAGACAATTTTGAATAATTATGGCCAATCTCCACATTGTCTCCAATAGTATCTCTTTAAACAGTTATGGCCAATTTCTGTATTGTCCCTATATTTCCACTTTGGGCAATTGTGGACAATTATGGACAGTCTCCATATTGTCTCCATCTCTCTGTTTTGGACAGTTATGGCCAATCTCCAAGTTGTCTTCTTGTCCCCACTTTGGAAAATTAAGACAATTCGGGATAATTATGGCCATTCTCCACAATGTCCCCATTGCTTTTCTTTGGGCAATTTTGGACAATTATGGACCATCTCCAAGATGTCTCCATAGCTCTGCTTTGGTTCTAGTTCTATACTCTAGTTCTCTTGGACCATAGAGAATAAGTCTTACTTCTCCATGTCAGTCCTTTGTTACTGGAACAAAACAGTTGTGTCCCCCAAGTCTCTTCTTCTCTAAAGCTAAACACTATCAGTTAGAATGACTGATTCTCAGATGTAGAAGGTATCTCAGAGGTCATCTAGTCCAAACTGTACATGGGTAGGAAGTTTCTCTGCAACATCTCTGATATGTGGTCACTCAGACTTCATCTGAAGGTACCTGAGTGGTACACTTGATAAAGCCTGGAGTTAGGATAACCTAAATTCAAATTCAGCCTCAGATACTTTCTCACTGCATAACCTTGGACAAGTTACTTAATCTCTCTCTGCCTCAATTTCCTCAACTGCAAAATGGAGTATCACACCAGTACCTACCTCCTAGGGTTGTTATGAAGACCAAATGAAATAATATCTATAAAGCACAATGCCTAGCATACAGCAGATACTTAATTTCTTCCCTCTCTTCTTGAAGACCTCCAGTGGTGGGGATCTCATCACCTTCTGAGTCAGCTCATTTCACCTTTAGGCCAGTCCTTCAACAAATCATCAGATGATGCATACCAATGTTTCAAAATATGGTTGCAACTATTAACTCATTTAGTCTTTGATAGAGAGGCAGACTGGGATGATGGATATAGAGCCAGACTTGAATGTATAAAGACCAGGTTTCAAGTCTCATCTCAAAAACATGACTATGTCCAAGCAAAGTCCCTCAGCCTCAGAACTCCAGGAAACATTCAAAAACTAGAAGCTACAGACATGGTGCCCTTTGTGTGCACTGGGTGAGAAAGCTCCTTGCTAAGAGACCCCTACCGTGATAAAATCCTATACCCCACTATTCCCAGTCAAAAAAGAAAGCCCTGACAATATGTACTCTCTGAGCCAGGGAGGTGACACCGAGCTGCCCCTGTTTGTTTCTCTCTCTCATTTTAAAACTCTTTCCTTTTGTTTTAGAATCACTACTAAGTTTCAGTTCCAAAGCAGAAAAGTGGTAAGGGCTAGACAATAGGGGTTAAGTGACTTGGCTAGGATCACACAGCTAGGAAGTGTCAGAGACCAGATTTGAGCCCAGGTCCTTCTGACTCCAGTCCTGGTGCCATGTTTATGTCTCTTTTTAATACAGATTTCTTCTCCACTCTGACATCAAATTGTACATAAAGATGGCACTCCTCTTACCTCTTCAGCCTGCATCATTTGGAACACTTCTCCAAACTGAGACTTTTCTCCGGTTCCAATCACTACTCCCTGCATTAGGAAAACAAAAATACTATGAACAGTTTTTTTAGGAGAGAGAGACAAAAAGACATCAACTAAACATGGAGGGACTTACTCTTCCTTTTCCATACTGTACGAGAGTTCCCATGAATACAATATTGCTCAATGATGTCAGGTCCCCTTCCCCTGACAAGGGGCCATCTGTTTTGATGCAAGGTTCAGCTTCTCCAGTAAAACTAGACTCATCAACCAAGAGCTCTGTAACCTAAATTCAAAGGAGAATAAAAATGTCATTTTGTTTCCCTACACACATCAGCTGCTTTGATTTTACAGAATTAATATTTAAAACCTTGGCGTTGTGAAACAAGGCATTTTCTGATGAGGGGTGGGGGAGACAAGCACGTCTCCAAATTCATTCAATCATGAAAGCATTTTACAGGTCATCTGCAACAATTCTCTTACTTTATAGATAAGGAAACTGAGGCCAAGAGACAAGAAGTCACAGGGCCAAGATCATGTGGCTAGTAGTAGTAGTAGTCTCTCGGTAACTGAGGATGACTATTGTCTTTGTGTGTTTTTGTGCACAAACACACCTGTGCATGAAGATTTAAGTGGAAAAGCCGATGCACAGAGACAGTCCCACTCTCTCAGTGTTGGAAGCCTGGGTCCAATGGCACAAAAAAGTCGTTACACCTGGAGACTTCCTCAGCTGCATTGGATGGCCAGGTTGTCCTTTGTGCTCCAACATGCCTTGAGCACCCCACAGTGCTTTGCTGCATCGCCCTCTCAGCCGTTGAACCTTCTTGTTGGTTTCTTCCATCTGTTTAGCCAAAGCAGTCTTCACATGCTGGGTGAGCAAAGCCCTGGTTCACCAGGGGTCGATGACCCAATGGCTACTCTCACTAGGTTTAGCCGGCCTGTCCATTGCCCGGGGTGTGGCCGCTGCCGCGTGCTAGCAGCTACTAGGAGCCACAAGTGAGAGCTGGGTGTCAGGTGGGGGTCAGAGGCTGGAGAGCTGCCCTAAGAGGGCACGACAAGCCCTCCATACCAGAGATATTACTCCTCCCTGAGCACCCCATACAGATTCCAGTATGAGTCTCTTCACTCCCATCCTTCATTTTCACCCATAAGTAGGAATAATATTTGTACTACTGACTTCATAGCCTACTTAGGAGGAAAGGGCCTTGCAATCTGAAAAGGGCAACATAAATTTGAGTAACTGTATTGATTCTGATGATTATTTCTCTGAGGTTGTCTGATTGTCCCAAAAGAACACTAGAGCTGACTTCTCATCTGAGCTCTGGCTGCAACTAAGGATGATTTAAAGAAACCTCTCTAGAGGTTTCTTTAATTATGTGACTTCACATATCCTATATTCCAGCCAATCTGTCTTAGTCCCTATATTTCACACTTTATATCTCTTAACATCTATAGTTTCCTTCAAGACCTCTCTCTCTCTCTCTCTGTCTCTCTCCAATTCTTCTCCTTCTCTTCTTTCCTCTCTCTCCTTTTCTTCTTTTCCTCCTCTCTTCTTCCTCTTTTTCTTTTGCTCCTCCTTTCTCTCCTCCTCTTCTTCTCCTCTTCCTCCTCCTCTTCTTCTCCTCTTCCTTCCTCCCCACCTCCCCTCTCTCATTCCACCTTATCTGTTTTTGTTGCTCTCCCTCTCTCCTTTTCTTCCTCATCTTTTTCTCTCCCTTTTGCTCCTTTATAAATTCCATCTCCTGTCCCCAGGGGGCAAGCAAGGAAAGAATAGCAGAGCTACTTTGGATTTATCCATCTATGTGTATGATCCTGGAAAGGTGGTATGGCACATAGTTAGCCTCAGACCCAGGGAGATCTATGTTCAAGTCTCACCTCGGATATATCCTAGCTAGGTAGCCCTGTGCAAGTCACTCTGCCCCCAGGGAACTCTCTAAGACTATAAGTTGCAATAGTTGCTGATAATAAGTCCAGGAATTTCCAATATCAATGAAATCAAAGGTCTGAACCAAAAATGTACTCCTCGGTAAAATATAAGCTTCTTGAGGGCAGGGACTGTTTCATGTTTGCCTCTGCACCCCAAGCATCTAGCATAGTAGCCAGCTCATGGACGGTGCTTAATAATGCCAAGTGAATTCAATCCAAGAGAGTAGCTTCAATAAGTAGTGGGAATGGAAGCCAGCCAACCAGGATTTAAGAATGGAATGTCACCAAGAAGCCCCTGGTGCTGATAGCATTCAGAGCGAGTGATCAAAAGGAAGTAGAGGGACCAAATGTCATCTAGAGAGACCAACTACACTGTGGCTGTGATGGGAGGCAATGCAAGTGAAAAAGACAGGATAAGACTGAAACAGATGGTAGAAGAGATTTTTCAGTCAGTTTCTCTCTTAGTTATTTCCCCTGCTCCAAAGACAAAGCATTACTTGGAGTTCTGACAGATTCAATTCTGAGTCCCCTTTTATTTCATAAATGACAAAGAAAAGAGAAAGCTGTGACCTAGTGTTACTGGTTGTACCAGTTCAGTGTAGACGGCTGTGGTCTCTGTCCTTTGTTTATAACTGTGAAGAAGATAATGTTTTGTTAATCCCAGGCCATTCCCAAGAAAGTAGGCTTCTTTTCAGGCTGATTCTTTAGCATAGTGTTTCTTGAAACTGGAATGGTTTCAAAACATATTTAAAGTTACTCCAGAACACATTTTCGTGGCTCCACAAGTCGTTTTGCAGTTACCACTGTAAATAAACTAACTAATTGTCTCTCAAATCAAGCTGTAAGGTGCCAAGAGTCTAATTTGTGGACAGTGACTCTGGGATCATACAATGTCAGACCTATAGAATGTCAAAGCTAGATGGAAGCACAGAACATATAGTGTCAAAGAAGGAAGATAGAGTAGAGGTGGGCAAAGACAGAACGTTCAAGTTGGAAGAGCCTTAGAGGTTATCTGGTCTAACCACCTTTTTTTTTTAACCTTTATCTTCTGTCTTAGTATCAGTTGTAAGACAGAAGGATGGCAAGAGCTTGGCCACTGGGGTTAAGTGACTTGCCTAGGATCACACAGCTAGGAAGGATCTGAATTCAGATTTGAATCTAGGTTCTCCCAATTCGAAGGCATGATGCTATATTCATTGTGCTATCTAGCTGCCCCAACAACCTTCCAAAAACGGTCCACCAAATTGCTAGTGTCTGTTCTTCTGGCACAGGGGCTTTGATCAGAGTGTTGGGGAAGCATGCCAGTGTTGCTATTGGGGGCAATAGGGAAGTTAAGGGAAAGGAAGGTGGGATATAACACTGAAAATCAACCCTCACTGTCCATGCCTACTGCCAATTAGCATGCAGATATATATGCCATTGTGCTGTGCATTGCAAAGAACTCATTCCTGTGTCAAGGACTTATCTGAATCCAGAGCATCCTAGGATTGAAGAGTTAGAGATCAGAGCCTTTAAATCCAGAAGAGATCTTAGGGATCATAAATTTAGAGTTGAAAGGACCCTGGTAGATCAGGTCACCGTCCAAACCACTTCATTTTGTAGAGGAAGAGAGACGGGGTGAATAGACGGAGGCATAGTGACGTCGCTGCGTGGAAGAGCTCGATTTCTAATCCCATCCCTCCATTTCTGAATCCAAAGCTTCCCAACCATGTCATGCTGTCCCCATATTTTACCAAGGAGGAAACCATGGGCCAGAGAAGAGAAATGGCTTATCCCTAGGTCATGCTGCTAGTAAGGAGCAGAACTAGAACTGAGGTTCAGGTCTCTTTGACTTCAAAGCCCCTGGTTTTTTCTAAGATGTACCATCATCATCATAGACATCGTTAATTTATAGTATTATAGTACAATGATGCTCTCAAGTGTTATTGAGCTATATATAGGACTGTGTATCACTACACTAAATGGCCCCAGCAACACCTTTTTCCTTCTGATATGGCGCTTCTAATCAGCCAAGGGTTACGGAATCAAATAATCATAATGGTTTTGACTGCAAATAAAGTAAGAATAATGGCTTCTGAATGATAGAATTTGCTGCAAATGGAGCTCAAAGAGCTGGAAGCAGGGAAATATATATTTTGTGTTCTCTTATGGCTTATATGTCTCCTTGCAGTTTCCACAGTGTATTCAGATTGCTAGAGATGCAATCTCAGGATTCAGGTTCACTGGTTTTGTCTTAGATCTCTTGCAAAAACACTCACAACATGGAAACAGGTTCTGATCAAGGACACATGTAATACCCAATGAAATTGTGTGCTGGCTGTGGGAAGGGGGGAGGGGAGGGGAGGGGAGGGAAATAATGTAACTCTTGTAATCAAGGAATAATGTTCTAAATTGACTAAATAAATTAATTTTTTAAAAAAGAGAGATCTCTTGTAAAGTGAGAGTAATCTGTAAGTGTATTAATATAATATATATAATGTATTGTTATAATCATATGCAATACATATAATTATAACAACATATTCATATAACATAAAATAAAATAATATAATAATTACCAATAAAATATTAACATAGCAATAAAATATAAATATAGAAACAAATAAATCTAATATATAAAATATAATAATATAATATATAACATATAAATATAAAACATATATAATAAATGAAAATATAAAAATAAATAACAATACATAATAATAATATATATTATAACAATATAATAAAAAATATAAAAACAAAACACAAAATGGAAAGTGATCCAAGGGATAGCTAAGTGGATAGATCACTTCTGGAGTCTGGAGGACCTCGGTTCAAATCTTGGCCTCAGATACTTCCTAGCTAACCTTATTTGTCTAGCTCTTGCTCTTCTATCTTAGATTTGTTACTAGGACAGAAAGTAAGGGCTTTTAAAAGAAAAAAAAACCCAAGACCCAAAAGGTCCGTTCTAGAACAAACTCACAAAGCTGGCCATCCTTACCTCTGTCAGTCGGATGTCAGCAGGGACCCTGTCTCCAATTGAAAGGCACACAATGTCTCCAGGGACGAGGTCTCGGGCTAGCACATGCTGGAGTTTCCCCTCTCTAATGCTGAACATTGGAATCAGATAGGAAACAAGAGCATCCATGTTGAAAGAAATGTACTCTGTGTCCTGAAGATAACTTTGCAAAAAACAGCATTGAAGAAACAATCCTTTGAATTATAAACATTTTTTTTTGGCTTTAGGAATTGACCATTGGCAGAAAGATAAAGGAATCAAACAACATTTTCTTATTCATAGCAGGAGTATTCCTGTTAGATACAATTAATTCAGAGGAAAACAAAAGATAAAGGTGCCCCATAAGATTAATGTTCACAAAGTGTTTTCTTCATAACAAGTCAGAGGCAGATGATACAAATATCTTCATTTTGGAGATGAAAAAAATAAGCCCCAGAGAGGTTAATTGATTTGTGTAGGAAATGTCAGAGTCAGAATTCAAACTCACGTCCTTATTCCAACTCTATAGCTCATTTCACTGAACCACACACACAAATAACCCCCCAAATGTAGATACACAACTATTAATTTTCTTTAAAACATAAATGTTGGGGGCGCCAAGGTGACTCAGTCAATTGAGGGTCAGCCCTAGAGATAGGAGGTCCTGGGTTCAAATCTAGCCTCAGATACTTCCTAGCTGTGTGACTCTGGGCAAGTCACTTAATTGTTATTGCCACGCCTTTACTACTCTTCTGCCTTGTCACCAATCCACAATATTGATTCTAAGACAGAAGGTAAGGTTTAAAAAAAACTGTTTTACCCTCAAATTATTTTCAGAATACTGTCACACACATTTATTAATCTGAAAAACGGGCACAGCTTTTAATAAAGAAAACTGAGTAATCAATCTATGCCTACAAACTATATAAATTGTTTCAAATTTCTCTAGTTGGGGAGTATTGGATTTTTTTAAAAAACATAAATAGTAAATTTAATAAATATCAATTTTAATAAAAAAGAAACAAAGAAATAGTTACAGATGTTGTCTACTGATGACAATAAGCCACATCCCTAAATGCTGCATAAACACACAGAAACTGCAAGGCACTGGGTCCCAACTAGGTTTTTCATAGACTACAGTAGCACAGTTGTTGAGCCAGATTTCTCTATCTTGTGTCCAGAGTACAGATAAAGAAACTGAGGAAGTTTAAGTGTGGTTAAGCGACTTGTACCAAATCTGGGGCTGCCTGGATCAGAGAACTGCTAAAATATGAGCCCTGAGACCAACTGTTAGACTTCTGACATCTTGTAATGAATTATCCATTCTTCCATCCTTTCATGGCTGTCCACTATTATGGCCCTGCCACCCAAATTAGAATGTACTAAGCCAAACTAGAAATTATTTTCCAAAGAGAAATCTTGTTTAAATTATGGTAATACCTCTCATGTCAAGTTCTCTTAGCATGAAAACTAAATGGTATAATGGAAGGAGGGCTGGCCTTGGAGTCCAAAAACTTGGATTTGAATTCATGCCCCCAGCACTTGGGCAGCTGGGTGGCACAGGGGATAGCGCACTGGGTCTGGAATCAGGAAAACTCATCTTTATGGGTTCAAAGCCAGCTTCAGATATTTACTAGCTGTGTAATCCTGGTTAAGTCATTTAATCCTGTCTGCCTCAGTTAGCCAGAGAAGAAAATGGCAAACCACTCCATTATTTCTGCCAAGAAAACCCCCAATGGGGACAAGAAGAGTTGGATATGACTAGACAAATGACTCAATAACAACCTCAACACTTACAAGCTGTGTGACTGTAAGCAAGTCACTTAAAAAGTAACTCTGGACTTCTCACATTAGAAGTACATTTGTCTCTTTAGGCTCTTCTGATTGACTGATTCTTCCCAGATTTTCCATTTTAAGGAGGACACATCCATGTCAACCCCATCTTTTTTTTTTTTAAATAAACCCTTAGCTTATTCTTAGAACTAATACTGAGTATGGGTTTTAAGGCAGAAGAGCTGTAAGGGTCAGGTAATTGGGATTAAGTGACTTGTCCAGGGTCATAGATCTAGGAAGTATCTGAGATCAAATTTGAACCCAAGATTTGGGTTCCAGGTCTGATGTTCTATCTGCTGTGCCACTAGCTGATCTCAATTTCACTAGAATCCTTCAAAAGAAGGCAGGAGGTCTACTTGTTGGTGATGCTGTTAAGGGAAGTTCCTCCAGCTAGCACAGGTTCAACTAAATAGTCTCAGATTCAGTGAATTCTGTTTAGAGAGGGTTTGTTTTTCAAAAAACAAAATCATTATTATTTTTTTCAAGGTCCTTTCCAACCTCTGTAAATCTGTGATATTTTCTATCTATGGAACTGTTTTTCTTTCCTTCTCTCTCTTTTCTTTTTCCTTTCTCTCTTTCCTTCTCTCTCTTTTCTTTTTCCTTTCTCTCTTTCCTTCTCTCTCTTTTCTTTTTCCTTTCTCTCTTTCTTTCTCTCTCTTTCCCTTCCTTCCTTCCTTCCTTCCTTCCTTCCTTCCTTCCTTCCTTCCTTCCTTCCTTCCTTCCTTCCTTCCTTCCTTCCTTCCTTCCTTCCTTCCTTCCTTCCTTCCTTCCTTCCCCATACCTTCTGTCTTAGTATCAGAAAAATGGCAAGGGCTAGGCAACTGGGGTTAAGTGACTTGCCCAGGGTCACACAGGTAGGAAGAATATGAGGTCAAATTTGAACCCAGGTCCTTCCCTAAGCCTCGTTTTCCATCTACTTGCTGCCTCCCTCCCCCATGAAATTCTTTTTAAAATATAATTATTCCAAACAAAAGTAAATGAACATTCTGTCTCCATTTTAGAATCACTATTAATTGGGGTGGGGAGAGAAGTCACAGATAGGAGCTGGGAGCCTAATGTTGGGATTTTCTTGGGGTGACTTCCTAAATCCAAAAAGTTATTAACAATGGGGGCCTCCTAGTCTCTCCTGAACTCCACCGTAATATGGCTTAAGTTCAGAGATAGGCTGAGAAAGGCTTATGATCATTTTGGTCATATGTTTGACTTCTGAGAAGAAAGACATAATTCTGACAAGTTTTCATATTTTAATTCTATTCTTAAAATTCCTGTATTTGTTCTAGAATGAGGCTGATCTGCAATTGGATGAATCAGAGGATTAAGACATTCCATAGTAAACTGGAGGGACATAAACCTCCCTGATTAAAATATGAGTAACTGCACAGATTAAGATTTAGGGCTGTTTTCTCACAAATGAAAAAGTCTAATGAACTCAGCTCCATTATAATGAATTCTAAAGACATTAATACCAACATAATTAACACCCAGTGATGGATTTCCAATCCCTCCCTAGACTCTGCCCATAGAATTTTAAAGCTGGAAAAGAAACAAGAAGAGGTCACCTTCACTTTACAGGTAGGGACATTGAGGCTCAGATGAATTAAATGATTTGTCCAAATCAGTGGCTAATAAGTGACATAGAAGGTGCTAAATCATGGGTCTTTTGGCTCTTGGTCCACTATTTCTTCTCTGGCCTTGCTTCTGTGGTCTATAAAGTCAATCACTTTCTCTCTTGCTTCTTTTCCAAAATCATGAAACTTTCAAAATCAAATAGGAAACAGAGAGAAATCCAGGTCTAAAAGAGTTTCCTCCATAAAGACTCCATTCAGAATACCTGGGTTCTGCTGACCATAGGCAAGTCTTTCCCTTTATTTAGTCTTCAATGTCTTTATCTGATGGGGATGCTGGGTGGTACAGTGGATAGAGTGCCAAGCTTGGAGTCAAGAAGACTCATTTTCCTGAATTCAAATCCAGCCTTAGAAAGTTCCTAGCTGTGTGACCCTGGACAAGTCACCTCACCATGTTTGCTTCAGTTTCCTCATCTGTAAAATGACATTGTAAAATGACACAGATTTACAGAGAAGGAAATAGCTAATTACTGTAGTATCTTTGCCAAGAAAACCCCAAATGGGGTCATAGAGAGTCAAATAAGACTGAAAAGGGAATTAACAAAGTCCTTAAATGACAAAAAAGGGGGGTATTAGATAACATGATTTTTAAGGTTTCTTTAGGTCTAAAACCATATCATCTTTCTCAGTTCTCTTTGTATATATGTAGAAATGTGCTCTAAAAGACAATTTCTTTATAAGAAAAATCTGCAAATATCCTGGAGCCTGGCACACTTCATGCATTTTTGTTGATCTGAGAATCGGTTAATTTAAAGTTAGCAATAATAACAATCACGTTTTACATTATCGAACATGTAAACTGTATATCAGATTGCTTACCATCTCAGAGAGTAGGGAGGGATAAAAGGGAGGGAGGGAGAGAATTTTTTTTAAACCCTTACTTCCTGTCTTAGAATCAGTACTGTGTATTGGTTCCAAGGCAGAAGAACAGTAAGGGCTAGGTAATGGAGGTTAAGTGACTTGCCCACGGTCACACAGCTGGGAAGTGTCTGAGGCCACATTTGAACCCAGGACCTTCCATCTCTGGGCCTGGCTTTCAATCCACTGAGCTACCCAGCTGGTCCCAAGGAAGAGAATTCTGGTCTTGATTCCAAAACCAGTCTCTCTCTCTCTCTCTCTATCTCTCTCTCTCTCTCTCTCTCTCTCTCTCTCTCTCTCTCTCTCTCTCTCTCTCTCTCTCTCTCTCTCTGTTTCTCTCTCTCTGTTTCTCTCTCTCTCTCTCTCTCTCTCTCTCTCTCTCTCTCTCTCTCTCTCTCTCTCTCTCTCTCTCTCTCTCTCTCTCTCTCTCTCTCTCCCTCCCTCCCTCCCTCCCTCCCTTTCTCTCCCTCTCCCCCTCCCTCCCTTTCTCTCCCTCTCTCTCCCCTCTCTCTCTGTCTCTCTCTCTCTCTCTGTCTCTTTCTTGTAGTTCTTTTTTTTAATATATTTTATTTGATCATTTCCAAGCATTATTCGTTAAAGACATAGATCATTTTCTTTTCCTCCCCCCCACCCCCCATAGCCGACGTGTAAGTCCACTGGGCATTAGATGTTTTCTTGATTTGAACCCATTGCTTTGTTGATAGTATTTGCATTAGAGTGTTCATTTAGAGTCTCTCCTCTGTCATGTCCCCTCAACCTCTGTATTCAGGCAGTTGCTTTTCCTGGGTGTTTCCACTCCCATAGTTTATCCTTTGCTTATGAATGGTGTTTTTTTCTCCTAGATCCCTGCAGATTGTTCAGGGACATTACACCGCCATTAATGGAGAAGTCCATTACGTTCGATTATACCACAGTGTATTAGTCTCTGTGTACAATGTTCTCCTGGTTCTGCTCCTCTCGCTCTGCATCACTTCTTGGAGGTTGTTCCAGTCTCCATGGAACTCCTCCACTTTATTATTCCTTTTAGCACAATAGTATTCCATCACCAACAGATACCACAATTTGTTCAGCCATTCCCCAATTGATGGGCATCCCCTCGTTTTCCAGTTTTGGGCCACCACAAAGAGCGCAGCTATGAATATTTTTGTACAAGTCTTTTTGTCCATTATCTCTTTGGGGTACAGACCCAGTCTGTCTATCTCTTTCTAACAACCGACACTTGTCTTTTGGTAATAACATCACAAATATTTGATTTTTGCCATTACACGTATTTGTTTGTTAATTGTTCTTAGTGTTGCATAAAGTCATGGAGCCATTTTACTTACCAGTTACATTCTGGAGGAACCAGCTTGCTAAGCTCTTCTAGAGACTTCTCTGACCGGTATTCCTAATAAGAAGGACATCCGAAAGGTTGGTCCAGGAGAGAATCACTCTAAAGTTGGAAAACTTCATGGAGTTACCGAGATAGGAAGCATCATGGCATAACTTACCTGGATGAAGGCTACTGTAACCACGATCAGTACAGCCTAAAGACAAATGGGGAAAATAATCCACTTTGAAATGAGCAGTGATCAAAATACTAGGCAGTTTTCTTAAGGCAATGCTTTGGATTGGTCTCTAGTGTTCTTTGACAATCTTATAGAGCTTTGGGAACAGGAGAGTAGGTAAGGTAAAACACTGCTCCAGGACAAAAGAGATTGTTCCTACGTGGCACAAAAATGTCCAGACATATATATGCTTGGCTAGCCTTGTACACTGCCCTGAGGTCATATACTTAAAAAGGATCATGCGAAATGAAATAAAGAGTTAGAGGATTTTAGAAAAGGAAAAAAAAAGCCAGTCAGGATTCATTTCATTTAGGAAGAAAACTTAGCTTAGGGAAAGAAGACGGCAAAGTCATACAGAAAACTGAAGAAAGGAAATGAGCATTTTATTAAGTTTTGACCATTTATGTGATCACATCTGATCCTCATTGAGATAGATATTATTATACTCATTTTACAATTGAGGAAACTGAGGCAGACTGAGGTTCAATGTCTTGATCAAGGTCCTGCAACCAGTGTCTGAGGTTAGATTTGAATTCTGACCTTCCTGATGCCAGGCTCAGTGCCCTACCCACTGTGCAACCCAGTTACTGTTTATTAGAGCCCATACAAAAACAGGTCTCCAAACAGCTGGCCTTGTTACCAAGAAAGGGTGGCAGGATTGTTCTCCTTGGATGTTAATCCATGGAAGGCATTCACTAATGGACTTAACTAAGTCTGGTTCCCACCTCAAAAGTCATCAGCCTCACTGACGTCTGGTTCTTACTTACGGCTTCTTGTGCACTCACCATGGTGATGCTCACAGCATCCTCGTGCTCTTTCGTAATCACGCTCACTAAAGCAGAGCCCAGCAGTAAGAGGATAAGAGGATTCTTAAACTAAGGAAAGAATAAAATGGTTCTATCAGTTATGCTGGTCCACATTGAGGAACAGATATTTATTATGTATATAGTATATGACATCAATATTTACATATACATACCATATATAAATAAATATTACTATATTAAATACACACATACACATGTATACACACATATATCTGGGCAATGGATATTTTGGAGGGCAAAATATATAAACACAAAGTGCTGGCCCTGTGGACAGATATTGCTTAGATGATAGGATACGAGTAAGATTCTGCTCTCCAAAATATCCATCACCCACATACTTCTTTACTGCCTTCCAATTTCTCCAATAAATTAAACTGTCATTAGGGCAGGTCTCAAGTATTTTCTTTTAAAATGCCAATACCCTACGGACAGCGAGGATAGAGATGGAGGAGGACCTGGGTTGAAATCTGGTCTCAGATATTTCCTAATTGTGTGACCCTGGGCAAGTCACTTAACTGCAGGTGCCTATTCTTTAGCAGTCTTCTGCCTTGTTCAAAAATATTCATAATGGGGGGCAGCTAGAGTGGCTCAGTGGATTGAGAGCCAAGTCTAGAGATGCAGGTCCTGGGTTCAAATCTGGATCCAGACACTTCCCAGCTGTGTGACCCTGAACAAGTCACTTACCCCTCATTGCCTAGTCCTTACTGCTCTTCTGCCTTGTAGCCAATTCACAATATTGACTCCAAGACGGAAGGTAAGGGTTTAAAAAAATATCCATGCTGTCCACCTTCAGAGAAAGAACCCCTGGAGTTGGATGGATGTGGACCAGAGTATACTATCTTTCACATCAGTGTATTTACAGTTTCATTTGGGGCTTTTGGTTTTATAGGAATGTGCTCTTGCAACAATGACCAATATGGAGGTGTGTTTTACGTTTAATAAAAGTAAATATTTTAAAATATTCATAGTTGTTATTTTGTTTTGGTAAAAGTGAAAATATGATGGGGAAATCTGTATGGCCAGCAAATTTGGGAATGAATGAAAAAATTATGACATATTTATGTAATGAAATATAACAGCCTATAAAATCTGGATACCAAGAAAAATGGAAAGCGATGCGTAGTGAGGTCATAAAAATGACAAGAGCATACAAATGGACCATAAAACAGAAGGCGCAACATCTTGAGAGGTCCATAGATATACTTGGAAAGGGGCCAACAGCCGATATGTTGGTAGAATTCTTATTTAGCTAACATTTATGTCCAATTTTTTGAAATCAAAATGCTTAATTGGCTATCCTACGGACATCTTAAATTCCTACATTGGAAAGAGAACTCATTATTCCTCCCCTCCTCTGACTAACTTTCCTCTTGCTCTCAAGGACGCCAGCATCACCTAGTCACCCAGGATCACATCTTTGGTGTCATCTTCCACTCGTCAGTCACCCTCACCCCACATAGCCAATATACGATCAAGTTTTGTCATCTCACCTTTCACAGCCTCCCTTCACCCAGCCAGCACCCTGGTACAGGCTTTAAAAGTCTCACATCTGTGCTAGAGCAGTTGCTTTCTGGTTGGTCCCCCTGACCCAAGCCTTTCCTCAATTCCAGGTGCCAAAGAGATTTGATTCATCCTTAAGCATAGGGCTAACCATGCCACTCTCTACCCAATCTCCCCTGCTAGACTCCAATGGCTTCCTATTATTTCTAAGATCAAATAACAAAAGTGTGTTTGGCTTTTTAAAATTTAAACCGTTACCTTCTGCCTTAGTATCAATTTTAGGAGAGAAGAGTGACAAGGGCTAGGAATGTTCTTTCTTCCCATCTCTATCTCCCAGCTTCCTTCAAGACTTGGCTCAAATCTCATCCTCTGCAAGGGGGATCTTCTGGTTTCTGTCTGCACCCACCATTAGTGACTTTCCTATGAGATGAGACTATTTCCCATTTTTGCCAATACATACATAAATGTTTGCATGTTGTTTCTCCATTACAATGTGAGCTCCTTAAGGACAGACACCATATTTTCACCTTTCTTTGTATCACCAGATTCTAGCACATATAGGCATTTATCAATTTTTTTAAGCCCTCATCTTCCGTCTTAGAATCAGTACTGATTATTGGGCTAGGCAAACAGGATGTGGTGACTTGCCCAGGGTCACACAGTTAGGAAGGAAATATCTGGGGTCAAATTTGAACCCAGGACCTCCTATCTATCCAGTGAGCCATCTAACTGACCCTTGCTCATAGTGGGCATTTAATAAATCATTATTGGTGACATTGATAATGAGGATGAAATAATTAGGGATTTATTGAATCTGGTTATTAGTATTTCGTGTGACTGTAATGTTATAAAAGTAAGAAAAGAGAATCATCAGAGTAACAACTATCAATTACTTATACCTTAGAATAAGCTAACTTTATGTGCCCCCCAATTGTGTAAGCTCCATGAAGGCAAAGGACCATCTCATACTTCTCTGACTGTCTGTCTCTGACGTACCTAGTTAGCCTGCTCCTCGCCCAGTCCAATTCAACAGGTTATGGCTGTGTGTGACGCTCCTAAGAGTCCTAAGTGTGTGACGCTGCTAAGAGCTCGGAGTGCAAAGACAAAAGGAAAGAAAGGGAGCTCCTATTCTGGGCAGTATTGATTCTGAGAGGCAACGTAAGGGTTTAAAAGAAAGGATTAACGACTTGTCAGAGCTCACGGAGATAGTGATTAAAAACTATGTCTTCTAGCTCAAAATCAAATGTCCTTTCACCTACTCCAGCTGATATTATGAAATTCTTCAATAACTCCAGCCAAAGACTAAAATTTCATATCAATCCTTTATCTTTCTAGCTTCAAATTCTGATCCCCATTGAAGAGGAAATTGCCTTGGAAGGGGACACTCGAATCTGCTCTCAGTTACTGACACCTTAGGGTGCCCGTAGGAGTTGACCGCGGATTTGGGGGAGGGAGACACAGAACAAGACTCCACATACATCTCCTTGGGGGTGATAAGTGAACAGGCCAAGGGCCAAAACCAACTGGGCTTATTTCATCATTTTGCCTCTGGCCTGCCCTCCAGAACAGAAGAAGGATCTTCTAAGCAAGCAGTTTTCCCCTTCGTGATCTTTTTCTGTGAAATATGTTTTCCAGAAGTCTCTAATACAACTTCCCATTCTTTAAACTAACCTTCTTGGAAATTTTATGCAGAGCCATTAATAAGCAATTCTTGCACCCAAGGCAAATAGCACAAACCTGAAATAATGCTATTTGGGGAAGGTAAAAGGGAGGAGGCAAGTGGTCAAGAAGCAATTCATATGGTAGCTTCCTTGTTTAAATATTTTTACTAATTCCTCTTCCTGAACTTATATGTTTCTATGCTATGGAGGAGCTCAAACACTAGAATGCCTTCTAAATTTTAGAGCTCTGAGACAAAGTCCCAGTCATCACACTCTAGTTATGACTCTGTTTTATGCTGTCCCAAAATAGTGATTATTCCCACATAACTTTCTACATGGGCATTATTATTTTATTTTTTAAAATCCCTTACCTTCTATCTTAAATTGGTTCCAAGGCAGAAGAGTGGTAAGGGCTAGGCAATGTAGATTAAGTGTATCAAGGATATTATTAACTGACTCTATAGGTAGCAGTTGGAAACCACAGAAATGAAGGGTGAATTACAATTCTTTCAATTTAGAGAGAAACACTTAAGATCATAAAATAACTGAAGATCATATATATAAGTGGTGCAGAGAATGAGATTCTTCTGAGCCAATGATAATGAATTCAGGTGAGAGCACTGGAACTGTCTGATTGGCAAGTAGCTAAACCACTTTAAAATTAAGAGTTGTAGATTGATGAGGATTTCACTCTGAGAGTTTTCATGAACCACAACTTTGGTTTGAGCCAGTATGCTACAGCAAACTTCAGGTAATCTTATGTTATATTAATAGAAGCTTAGGGTACAGAACTATGAAAATGATAATTTCACTTGATCTGCCTTGATTCCTCCCAATATTTGGCTTTAAACCCAGTCCCCTTGCCTTCCAGAACATTATATTCCAAGCCTCCCAGTCTTTTAATGTAGAAGCTGCTAATCTGTAATCCCGACCAGGGCTCCATGATATCTGAATTATTTCTTTCTGGCTACATGCAATATTTTCTCCTTGGCCTGGAATCTCTTGAACTTGGCTTTAACGTTTCTGGGAGTTGTCAATTGGGGATTTTTTACAGGAGGTGATCTGTGGATGTTTTCAATTTATATTTTACCCTATTATTCAAGAACATCAGGGCAGTTTTCTTGAATAATTTCTTATAATATGATGTCTAAACATTTTTATTTTTGGTCATGATTTTCAGTTAGTCCAATAATTCTTAAACTGTATCTTCTGGATCTATTTTCCAGGTCAATTGTTTTTTCAATGAGATATTTTCTATTTTTTCATTCTTTTGATTGTTTTATTGTTTCTTGATGTCTCATAAAGTTATTAGCTTCTATCTGCCCGATTCTAATTTTTAAAGACCGAATTTCTCCCATGACCTTTTGATCCTCCTTTTCCATTTGGTCCATTCTAGATTTCATGGCATTCTTTTCTTCATTAGAATTTTGTGCCTCTTTTTCTAACTGACTGATTTTACTTTTGAAACTATTTTCTTTTTACATTGCTTTCATTTCTTTTCCCCATTTTTCTTTGACCTGTCTTATTTGATTCTTGAACTCCTTTTTGAATTCTTAACTAGAGATTGAGACCAATTCCCATTTTGCTTTGAAGTCTTAAATGTGATTGCTTGGATCTCACCATATCCTGTTGGTTCCATGCTTTGTTCTTCATCCCCATAGAAATTTTTGAGGATTAAGTATTTCTTTTATCATTCGCTCATTTTCCCAGGCTTTTTTTTTTTTGGCCTGTGGACTGATAATTCTGAAAACTGCTTGCTGATCCTGTCTCCTCTGCTGTTGGCTTTCAAGGATCAGCCTGTGTGCTATTTTTCCCTGGGGCTTGGTCTTCTCCACAATGGTGCAGGCTTGAAAGGGCTTAGCACTATGGACTACTGGGTCTCACTGCAGGCTGGTTCCAGGACCTCAGACTTCAAGGGGTGGATCTGAGGTGCTCTTTTGTTGATGTAGCCCAGATCTCAGGATCCCAAAGTTAGCCTATGCTGAGTCATGGAACCTGGCACAGTAAGTTGTTGGGGTACAGTTTTGCTTCCAGTTCCTCCTTATCCCATGAAAATCAACTCCCTCTGACTACCTTTCAAGTTGTGTCCAGCAGGAGGACCCTCTCACTCCATCTTGCTGTTGGTTTTTGACTCCTGTCATCTTGAGGTGCTTTCTAAAGATTGGTTTGGAAGGACTGTCAAAGCAGTTTCCGTTTTTGCTGCTACTAAGCCACCATCTTGGCTCTGGATAGTGAAAGGCCTTCAAGCTCACATTAGAAGAGGATTGGGGGGGGCAGCTAGGTGGTGCAATGGTTAGAGCACAAGGCCTAGAATCAGTAGGACTTGACCTCAAATACTTCCTAGCTGTGTGAACCTGGGCAAGTCATTTAACTCTGTTTGCCTAGTCATTGCTCTTCTGTCTTACAGTTGCTACTAAGACAGAAAGTAAGGATTGGGTTTTTTTTTTTGGAGGGGGTTGTTTTTAAAGAGGATTGTTTGGTAGAACTAGCCTTTTCCCTTTCTTTTGTCTAGAGAAAATAAGAACCATGGTGGGACATGATAGCTGTCAACAAATATTCGAAGGAGGGGAATGGAGAAGGAAAGGGAATACATGTTTTATTTAGAGGGTAGCTTGGTAGCACAATGGATAGAGCTGTAGACCCAGAGTCAGGAAGACTCATCTTCCTGGGTTCAAATCTGGGCTCAAACATTTACTAGTTGTATGACCCTGGGCAAGATACTTAGCCCTGTTTGCCTCGATTTTTTCATCTGTCAAATGAGCTGGAGAAGGAAATGACAAACTATTCCAGTATCTTACAAGAGTGCCACAAACACACACACACACACACACACACACACACACACACAAAATGGTTTCATGAAAAGTCAGATAAGACTGAAACGACTAAACAATTACAACAAAATTTAGTTTTTGTGCTTATACTTTACAAATATGATATCATCTGAGAAGAGAGATGGGAATTGTTCTATTTGTCCTCAGAGGGCAAGACAAGGAACAATGGATAGAAGTTAAGAGACAGCTTTAGGCTTAATATATGAAAAACTTTATGATAATCATAGGTATCCAGAAGTGGATCATAGGTAAATAAGTTGACCTCTCTGAACCTCATTTTTATTACCTCATCAGTAAAATTGGAGTAAAAATACTTAGTACTATCTACTTCACAGTGAGAAGCTGTATAGTAGGGCAGATAAGGAGCTGAGCTTGGAATTAGAAAGCTTCAGGTTCAAATCCCACCTCTGACACATACAGGCTGTGTGACTCTGGACAAGTCAATTAACCTCTCAGTGACTTAAAACAACTTTCTAAGACTTTAAGTGGCAGAGAAGATGCCCATCTACATAGGAAGAGGGATCAAAGAATCATAGAAGTGGAGAGTTGGAAGGGACCTCAAAAGTCATCTAGTCCAGTCCCTTGATGAAAGGAATCACCACTATAACATAGCCTAAAAGTGTTCATCTGGCATCTGCTTGAAATTCTTCAATGGACAGAGAACTCACCACCTGTTAAAGCAGGCCATTACACTTTTAGGAGAACAAATTGTTAGGAAGTTCTTCTGTACATTAGCCTTCTTCAAGTCACACCTTTGCTACTTGGACCATCAACTCCTTCCTCACCCTCCTCCCCATACAACTTGGACTTTGTCCCTAGGTCCCTCCACGAGCTACTATCCTTCTTTCTGTAACTATTCTCTATAACCTATAACTCTGAGAATAAAAATACATTGGCTGTCTTTTCCCTCTCCCATCCTTTTTAGTTTAATGCCCTTTTAGTTTAGATTTGCAAGAGATCTGGTAAATACATTCTTAATAACCTTTGTTTAGGTATATAATCTATCTCCAGCCAGGAATTGATAATCCTTATATATAAGCTATGGTTCAGAAATCCGTAGACATCTTTTTTAGCTAGCTATCCACTTATAAAATTACCTTTTCTCTCTTACGTCCTTTGCCTTCAATGGGCAACAGCAAGGAAAACAAAATCTATATCCCTAGCATCCTTAGTTTCTTGTTCAAGACTTTATAATTGGGGGCAACTGGATGACTCAGTGGATTGAGAGCCATGCCTCGAGATGAGAGGTCCTGGGTTCAAATCTACCCCCAGACATTTCCTAGCAGTGTGATCCTGGACAGGTCATTTAGCCCCCATTGCCTAGCCCTTACCACTCTCTTGCCTTAGAACAAATATACAGTATTGATTCAAAGATGAAAGGTAAGGCTTTAAAGAAAGACTTCATAACCATTGGCAGTGTTTTTTAGGTTCTTTCCAATAGTGTCATTGTGTTTACATGAATCACCAAAAGTGAGTAGTAGTTAACTGGAATAAGCCTTGGGAGCATCTCTGTTGTATCTTGTATACAGGCCCCAAGAAAACAACAGGTTATTGCCATCAGGTCAACCAAAGTCTTAGTCACTGAGCTGGAAATGAGCAATTACTATTATTCATTTCTTCTTCTTCTGCCCCTTAGCAGATGATTTCTCCCCCGACAGCTTCTTTGACTCTTTTATATCATTCGTTGGAGGACAATCATAGGCATCCATAAGTGGATTATGGGTAAATATGCTGACCTCTCTGAACCTCATTTTTATTTCCCCATCAGTAAATTTAGTGTAAAAATACCTAGTACCATCTATCCCACAGTGGATAAGGAGCTGAGCTTAGAACTGGAAAGCATCTGGCACCACTCCTCTTCAGGAAGTGTCTCATAACTGTTTTTAAACCCTAATTATATACCTGCCCTTTCCCCAATACTTCCATTCTCTATCATCCCAATACAGTTCAAGTGTTCATTCTTCTACCTCAGATTCCTTTCCCCCTACTAACTGAAGTGTTATATTTTCCCAATAATAATAACAATGCTAATACTATCTAGCATTTCTTTAAAGAGTGCTTTAAGGCTTCCAAAGATTTTTCTCATTTTATCCTTACATAGAATGTGACTTGCTCAGGGTCACTGAACTCATTAGTGTCTTAGGTTGAATTTGAACTTAGGTCTTCCTGACTCCAAGTGGTTATCCACTTTGCCATCTAGGAGCCTTCAGAAACTCTTCTTTCTCCCTAATGACTTGGAATGTGGAGAGAGAGACTTTGAGCCCCTTTCATCTTCTCCTTTTGGAGAAAGATCAGTCAACACTTAGAAAATAGACAGCAGTCACTCGGCAATGACAGGATCACAAACATTACATATGAGATATCAAGTGACTGTGCAACTTCCCCTCTTTTTCATGAAAACTTGCACCTTCCAGCCTTTTCTTGAAATGACTTCAATCCTAAAAGCCTGGTTAATTTTTTTACAATCATCTTCTCAATAACTTGCAAACCTTCTTAATGAGAAAATTATTCTAATTCCTTGCCTTTGTCTCAACCATTCCACTGCCTCAGCTATGTTCATGTCCCCTTCAGCTTTGCACCAATCTCTAGTCTGTTTCAACCAATTGCCCACCCACCAAACCACTCTATCAGTAGGCTTTTTCCACTTACCTTTTCTTTCTCACCTCGTCTTGTCCTGCCATCTACCTTCTTCTAACTTTCCAGGTTCTACTCCCTAATCTTGCTACTCCTTAATCATTCGTGCATCTTAATTAATTCATTGACCTTGATCCTGCTCCTTTTACAAATCAGAAATAAGATTTGGGCCAGTAAGAATCTCTAGAGATTGTTCTTAAAATGTTCTTCAATTTCTGCAAATTTCTGTCGACTTTCTTACCTTCAATTTCCATCTCTGACCTGCTTTATTAGGCCAAAGCTCTCCACCTACGTGACTATTGTCTCCTTTTTATTTACAGTAAGTCCCCTTTTCTGCTCTTCTCCCCATAACTTTCTCCCAGGAGATGCACAGTCTCTTCATCATGGAATTCCTTACACCAAGGAAATCATAGAACCAGGCTCTACTTCTGTCTCACAAGCCTGTTTTAAGGATAGATCCCAGCTCCTGGGATAAGGACTCATGATTTGACAAAAATTGCTGAGAAAATTGGATAGCAATATGGAAGAAATTCAACTTACAGCAGTATATCACGCCTTATACCAAGATATGTATCCAAATAGATACAAGACTTAGATATAAAAGATCACATCATAAACAAAATAGAGAAAGATAGAAAAAAATCACTTGTCAGATCTCTGGATAGAAGAAAAGTACATGACCAAATAAGGGACCGAGAGAATTGTAGACTATGAGATGAATGTGTGATTAAATAAAATTTGAAAAAGGTTTTCCACAAATCATATGAAGCTGATAATAAAAAGGCAACAGTTATTTGGAAAAAAATTTTTGTAGCATGTTTCTTCAATAGAGATCTCATTTCCAAGATATATAATAAGGAATTGATCCATATTTATGAGAATTAGAGCCATTCCCCAATCAATAAATGTTCTAAGGTTATGTATAAGCAGTTCTCAAGGGAAGAAAGTGAAGCCATCTATAGCCAAATAAAGAAAAATGGTCCAAATCACTCACTATTAATTAGAGAAATGCAAATTAAAGCAGTTCTGAATGATTTCATCATTCTCAGCAATACAATGATCCAAGACAATCTCAAAGGACTCCTGATGAAAAATTCTATCTGACTCCTGAGGAAGAACTGTTGGGGTGTCATATTTTACTTTCTTTATTCATTTTTAAAGATTTCTAGGCCTTTTCCACAGAATGATTAATATGGAAAAATTGCACATGTAAAATCTATTGCAGATTGCTTACCTTCTTAGAAAGGGGAAAGGGGAGGGAGGGAAAAATATGGAACTCAAAAATTTAAATGATTGTTAAAACCTGTTTTTGCATGTAATTTTTTAAAAAAGCAGTTCTGAGTTTCTACCTCATCCCAGTCACACTACCAAAGATGGCAAAAAGGTCAATAATAAGTGTTGAAGCGGTTATGGGAAAAACAAGACTCTCTATGATTCCAGAGGACCAAAAATGAAATAGACTATCCACTTCTTGATGGAGATATGAGAGATATCAGGTATACAATGAGATGTGTGAATATTTCTGTATACCGAGAGGATTTGTTTTGCTTGATTACACATCTACGTTAAAAAGAATTTGTTTTCTTTTCTCTTTTTTCCCAGTGGGGCAGAGGTAGGAGCAAGAGAAAATAGATATTTGCTCATTTGAAAAAAAATTTTTAAACAGAGGTGGGGTGCTACCAATGTGGAATGTTGCATGCACTTTCAGATGTGCTTACCACATTGTTACTTCTTTTATTTAATTGTTTCTTTTGTTACAGAAGACTTCTCATGGAGTAGGGGATAAAGTAAACAAGTAAAAGCTTATAATATAAAAACAAAACACACCAGCAAAACTATTTTTTTACAGAAAAAAATAGAATATAAGCACCCTGAGGGCAAGTGGTTTCTGTTTCACCTTTATCTCTAAAGTCCAACATTTAATACCTGTCCATAGATTGAGGGAAGGGCTTTGTAAATTGTTTGTTTGTTTGTTTGTTTTAAACCCTTACCTTCCACCTTGGAGTCAATACTGTGAATTGGCTCTAAGGCAGAAGAGTGGTAAGGGCTAGGCAATGAAGGTCAAGTGACTTGCCCAGGGTAATGCAGCTGGGAAGTGTCTGAGGCTAGATTTGAACCTAGGACCTCCGGGTCTCTAGGCCTGGTTCTCAATCCACTGAGCCACCCAACTGCCCCCAGGGCTTTGTAAATTGTAAAGAACTAAAGAAATGCATTTAATGAAGGCAGGAATCCAGCCTTAACCTATCTTTGTATCCCATTCTGACCCTATCCTAGTCTAAATAAGTATTTATTATGTTGATTGCTGATTATGAATGATGGATTTATTCACACCGTATTCTTCAGGAAGCCTTCCTTCAGCACTCTGGCCTCCAGATTCTTCCCTCTTCTGGACTTCCTTAAATTTCCCCACTTATTTTCACTTTTCCCTCTCTTACTTCACCAGTCCTATTTAATAGAAATTAAATTAGGTTAAAATCAGCAAGGGCAGTTATCAAGAGGAGCAATAATCATATGGCTTTTATTTTATTGTATTCTATTACATTTGATCTTCCCAAACACTCATTGAAACTGGGATAGAGTCAGAAAGGAAGTAAAAACATGTATGATTTAGAATTTCAATCCTGATTCCTATAAGGTAGGTAGCACAAGCAATATTACCCCCATTTTATACACGAGCAAAGAAAGTATCAAAATATTAAGTGACTGGCCCAGAGTCATACAGCCAAGCTGGAGCCCAGCTCTTTCCTAATTCCAAGTTCAGCAAGCTTTCTACTACTGCCCCCCAGCCTAATATGCTTCCCCTGTCTTCCTTCTGCAAATCACCCTGGACACTTCCAGCAAATCGATATTCCTAAAACACAAATTGGACTAGGCCATTTCCCTGCTAAAGAATCTTCAGTGACTCGCTATGGCTTCCAGAAAGAAATGATAATCTCCTTAGCTTGGCATTTCAAGCCCTCTACAATCTGGTTCCTACTGAGTTTTTGCATTGAATTTCAATTTGTTCTCCTCCATGCAAGCTCTTTCCTACTCAAACAGGCTCACTAGCTGTTTCCTCCACATGACATTCCATCTGTTGCCTGTGAGCTCTTGCTCCTCATTTCTGAAATATTCTCCCTTCTTACCTCCAACTCCTGAATTCCTATCTCCCTTGGAAATTTAGCTCAAGTGCCTCCCTCCTGTATTAGTTATTAATGCCTTTGCCTTGGAAATTACTTTGTATTGCTTTGCCATTACCTATCCATGTACATCTATTCCCTCTCCCTTTCCCCACTAGAATGGACTCTCTTCAAAGATAGGAGCTATGATATATATTTGTTTTTGTAGCTTCAGTGTTCAGCAAATAGTAGACATGTAAAAAATATTTTTGGAATTAATAATTGGAATTAATTTGTGACTTTAATGCTATTGGGGAATTTGCTGACTGACTGGATGAATGTATAATGGCCCTTATAGTCTTTTTAATTTATTATTATTATTTTTTATAAATCCTTACTTTCTGTCTTAAAATCAATACTGTGTACCGATACTAAGGCAGAAGAGCAATAAGGGCTAGGCAATGGGAGTTAAGTGACTTGCCCAGGGTCACACAATAGAAAGTATATTAGGCCAGATTTGAACCCTGGACCTCCCATCTCTGAGCCTGGCTCTCAGTCCACTGGGCCACCTAGCTGCCCCCTATAGTCTTTTTTATTTCCAGCTAGCAGAACCAAGCCTACCTTGGCACTTGTGGTACTCAACAGCTATCAGATGTACCACAATCAGAATCTTTCTCTCCTTAAAGTATATTGTCCTAGGATTTAAAGCTGGTAAAAAGCTTAGAAATCTGGGGGCAACTGGGTGGCTCAGTGGATTAAGAGCCAGACCTAGAGATGGGAGGTCCTAGATTCAAATCTGGCCTCAGAGACCCTGGGCAAGTCACTTAACCCCCATTGCACAGCCTTTACCACTCTTCTGCCTTAGATCCAATACACAATAATGATTCTAAGATGGAAGGTAAGGGTTTAAAATTTTTAAAAAAGCTTAGAAGTCATTTAATCCAACCAACGGGATTTGAAGTAACAAATACATTTTAAGCTCTGCTAACTAGTACTGCTGATTATATATTTTTGTCTACTTTCTATCTTCTCAAATTAGTCTGTATCATTGCCACCCATTCCCTCTAACTTTATTCCTTCCCCACTGAGGCAGCGGCCATGTCTTCTAGATCTTTATATTCCTTCATGGCCCCTAGTACAGTGTCATGACATAAATTGCACTTGAAAGTTTAAAAATATTAAATTAAAAAATTAAATATAACATTCATGTCTGTAAATTTAATTATGATGTAAATTGTTGAAAATCTCCAGTCAAATCTATCAGAGTTACTCATTATCAGGAACTAAGATTCGCTAAGAGTTCATTATAGGGAAGGAAAGCCATATCTCGGCTTCTGAAATATCCTATTGTCTCTCACTTAATATTGGGGAATTCATTACCTGTTCCTTTAGATTTTTGAAAGTGATTTTGCTTATTTATTTCCTGGAAGCTTAGCCTGTAAGCTCAATACACGGAATAAAATTATCTGATTTCTGATCTTACCTGGTCTAGGTACTTCTTCCACATTGGTTCAGTGTTACCTGCTACAAATTCATTCCAGCCATGGATTAGCCTGCGTTGTGTCACCGAGAATTCTGATAGGCCACTTTGCAAATCAACCTGAAAGAAGATTGCAAAGCCATGAAATTAAACTGATTATGGGAGGCAGTGTTGCCTTGTGGATGGAGTTCTCCATTTGGAGTTAGAAAGACTTGTGGACAAATTATTTAACTGCTTATCCAGTTTGTTCTATAAAAGGGAGAGAATAACAGTGGTAGTATTTACCTCCCTGGGTTGCTGTCAAGATCAAATAAGATAATGAATGTAAGAGCTTTGCCAACATTAAAGTGCTTATATAAATGCCAATTACTAGTTTATTCATAGACTATGACTTGAGAATCCTAAATCACTGATCCGTAAAGGCTAGAGGGAACCTTAGAGCATGGATTTTGAGAGCTGGGAGAGGCTTAGAGAGATCACCTAGCTCAACTCTTTCACTTGTCAGCAGAAGAAATGAAGAAGCTCAGACTAGTAAAATGACTTGTCCAAGGTCACACAGCTAGTTGGGGCAGGGTCATCAATATTTTCTCCATGGATTATCTTCAGCTACAGACATTATCTAATAATGTGAGATTACTCTTGGTCTTCAAATGTTCTTTCAAACACTATAAATTCAAATTTATTTTAAGGAATCTTTGAGGATTTTATAATACCGCTTAAAATAATCATCAACAATCTCTCTTTTTTGTTCTTTTGCCTAACTGTTTTGAGGATTATACATTGGTGGTACAATGAGTAAATAGGAGTTAGATGGGGCTTGTAGTCTGGTTCCAAACAAAATTTATCAGTTAAAGAAATAAAAGGAAATTTGACAACAGCTTGTCATATAATCAAATCAAAGATATGAATCGCAAGGACAGTACTGAGAAGATCCACAGACTGTCTGTGGCTGAACATTATATAATTAGAACAATTGGACACAGATAGAATGTTATTATAACATAATACAAAAGTATCCTCTGAACAGGGTCTTAAAGCAGTTTTCCACACTGAATTTTGGCTCATTTTTATTTTAAAGACCTTGTCTCATGCTTACAGGCTACTTACGTATAATGCTTTGGCCAAGTCTTCTTTGTGACACTTAGAAGCCTCTTTGGGTGGCAAAGGCAGCACTGCCTTTTCTTTCTCGATGGTTTTCAACTCACATGGATCTTCCGCCTACAGAGCAAACACAGCAATTAATTGTGAAGGGAAAGGCAAAAGATGGCTCTGGCCTTAAGTAATCCCATTTTACAGAATTTGAATGTAAAAGAAAGGGCAAAAAGTCATTCTGCAGCCAGTCAGGCAGCTTCAAGTTAAAAGAATCCAAAACTTTAAACTTAAGAACTTTGTCGGCTAAAATCCCAGGAAGTGTTACACCAAGTACCCAAGAGGACAGGAGGATGTCCCAAAGCTGGGATCAGGAGATGGGAATAATGCTGGGATTTTCTATGTGCTAGGAAGGACTCTGAGGTTCTAGGGATGGGAAAGAATGATACCAACAGGATTAGAATGATCTCAGACTTAGAAAAGTGCTGCAAAGTTGTACAAAAGGATTTTCAGAGCTATAACATGAAATATACCACATATCTGAATATAGTCTTTTTTCTTTGAACTCTTTACCATCTATCTTAGAATAAATATTAAGTATAGGTTCCAAGGCAGAAGAATGGTCTGGAATAGGCAGTTGGGGTGAAGTGACTTGCCTAGGGTCTCACAGCTAGAAGTGTCTGGGGTCACATTTGAACCCAGGACCTCCTGTCTCCAGGCCAGACTTTCTATCCTCTAAGTCACCTAGTTGCCCCATGAATACAATCCTAATTTCTTCCTTGCCAAAACAAATAAATAAATAAATAATTTTTTTTTGTGCCTGAACCAACTTGGTAAGGAGGCTTTTCCTTGGAAACGTATTTCCAAGTAATTCCAACTAGTAAAACTGAAGCCAATGGTGAAATAGAACTAGCTTTATAGAAATTCACTTTATGATCAAGTTTTCTTGGATATGTTCATCCAATAAGACATGAGTACCTATATTTTAAGGCAGCTAGGTGGTATGGAGGATAGAGAACGAAGCCTGGAGTCAGGAAGATGAATTTTCCTGAGTTCAAATATGTCCACAGACACTTACTAGCTGTGTGATCCTAGGAAAGTCACCTCATCCTATTTGCCTCAGTTTCCTTGTCTGTAAAATAAGCTGGAAAGGAAATAGCAAACCATTCCAGTATCTTAGCCAAGAATACTCCCACGCCCATGGAGTCATGAAGAGTTGGACACAACAACAAAAACCTACATTTTAATTTGAGCAATCATTTTTGATTGCCAGAGATATTTCATTTAAGCATTGCCTCTTCCTTGTTTTCTCTTCAATTAATATGAAAGAGTTGGTCCAGGGGAGTGCCTCATCAACTTGAAGAGGTCCCTTATTCATTTAATGAGGTTACAGGATGGAGACCTTATCTAAGGGGCATCTCCTTATGAAGAGTAAGCATGGAAGAGCCTTGCCAAAAATATACAGAGAACTCCCCTGATTGGTTCAGAGTAACTAGGGCTACTTTCACTGTGACTGGTACCTTTCGATGTGTCGGCTGAGGGGATGGTGCCTTGTAGACGGCATAAAGTGAGAAATGAAACCAACTAAACTCATACTCTCTTCTCATTGCCGTTCTCCCCTTCTAATGACCTCTACAGTGCGGTAAGGTCAGGAGGGGTTTTCTTATCTTCTCCTTCCTACCATCTAAAGCAGTTCATGGAGATGAACTGGAAGAAAATATTTTAAAATGCCCGAATGAGAACCCAGAAAATTATCCTGAAATTGAAAGTGTAGATGAAAAATATGAAGTAGAAAATAAATTTATTATGAAGACAAAAAAGTTTTTACTTGACACAACTAGTACAGAAATAGCAGTTTCTACAACAACTGAAGAATTACAATATGAATTTGCTATAGAGATGGACATTGGGTCTATTCCTTCTTCAGGATCTGAAGATATTTTTGAGATTCTGAAATCATCTGTTAATATTCAGACTGTATATTTGGAATTTTGTAGCCCAGGACTATGCTCCCGAGAATTCCTTTCCTCTGCGTCCTCACATGTTTTTACATTGGGTTGTTAAAAGTTTCTGTAACCACGCCTTCAGTCTCTTTTTTTTCCTGCTAACATGGCTGGAAAAACACTCTTTTCTCTCTCCCACTTTACTTCCCTTTACTTTGAGTTATTCTTATTAATAAATCATATAAAAAAGCAAAAGGAGACACTGGCCTGGCTGCTCAGTTCAAATCCACAGACAATATTCATGAACTCCAAAATCCTGTGTGGAGAAGGAAGATGGTATCGATTTTTCATCCCTTAGGTAGGAAATGATGCCAGGATCGAGCCTTCTCATTGGAGAAGAGAGATTTCCCAGGCAACACTAGATTTGAGAGATGCTTTATGCTTAACTGCAAGTTTAAGAGTTCTTGAATTTGAGATTTTGAGCAAAGTAGATCTCTTTGCAATCAGAAGATTCTTAAGCGATGTTAGAGGATCACTAACATGACCCAGAGGCCAGGAGATCTGGACCTTCTGACCTCCTCCTTGCTATTGCCTTCCTATAAGACAACAGGAAGGAGGTCTCTTGTCTAGCAGCCCCCAAATGTAGCATCTGAGGGGATCTAGCAGGTTGAGTGCTGCCAATGTCTGTTCAAAGGCTTCTTAAAGTCCTTTGTATTTTCTATGAGAATGAAAGTGTCCTATATCCATATATATCTTTTATATTGGGGGAAACCAAGGTATGAGCTTTTATTGAGAACCTACACAACATTTTTCTGGAATACTAGGAGGAATGAACCAAAGTGAAAAAACTGATTTTACTGGGTCAAGGTCATAGGGTCAGAACTATATGAGGAAACTAGAGTGCTACAGGCACCCAGAGGTACTTTATTTTCCTAGATCTATTTTCCCAAGATAAAATAAAGAAGGAGATTACATAACCTCCAAGGTCCCTCTGAGTCCAAATCTTAACCCAGTAAGATAATTGGGGTTAGACCTGTTGTTGTTCAATTGTATTTGATGCTTTCTCATCCCATTTGGGGTTTTCTTGACAAAGATATCGGAGTGGTTCGCCATTTTCTTCTCCAGCTCACTTGACAGATGAGGAAACTGAGGCAAATAGGGTGAAGTGAGTTGTTGAAGGTCACAGAGCTTAATGTTTGAGGCCAGATTTGAATTTGGGGCTTTCTAACTCTTGATCAGGTACTGTATCCCCTGAGCCACATCACTGTTCCTGGATTAGGCTGGCTGATATTGAATCAGTCAATTCATCTCTAAGGTGGATTCTAGCTCCAAATCCCATGATCTTAAGTCAATGCTAAGCCTTTTACTTTGGCAGAAATTATATTCTTGCTTTTTTTCAGTTTTGTTTTCTCTTCCTAGTCTCTATTCCTGCTCCTACCAGCACCACTAGAGATCTAATGTCAATTACAAGCACTATTTAAATTGCTTAATCACAAGAGAGAGGATTTGACCTCTCTGATACTTCAGCATTTAACTCTTTTCTTCACATTTCCCAAAGAAGTGAAAACCCCCTCCCCACCGTGCTGCACTATAGAAGACAGTATAAGAAACAAAAGGCAAAGAATGTGTGAGATTGGAGAAAGCAAATATAAGTTAAGTGGAAATCAACCCTTTCATCAATCTAGTTTTTCAGATTATGGTGGCCTCATGTCCTCTCATTGACTGGAAAACCATGAAGCAATACTAAAAATATAAACTAAGAATGTCCTCCTTTTTTTTCCCCCCTAAACCCTTACTTTCTATTTCAGCAACAACTCTAAGACAGAAAGACAAGGGCTAGGCAAATGGGGTTAAGTGACTCGCCCAAGATCACACAGTTAGGAAATGTCTGAGGTCATATTTGAACCCAGGTCCTCCAAACTCCAGGCATGGTGCTCTAACCACTTCACTACCTAAGTACCTCATAATTTTTGAGTAATAAAACATGGGGAAATGTATAGGGCAGGAGGATTCTTCTAGTCAAGGGTGAGAAACTTCAGGATCCACAATTAAGGGTTGGCAACTAAATAGCTCCTGGATGAAGTGTTTAAGCCATCTTGGAAGAGGAAGTTCTTTTTAGTCAAAATAAAGAAATTAGTATTTCTGTGTTGTTTCAGCCAATTAATGAGTAAATATTATACTGAGCAGCAAGCAGAGGTCAGGCTTCATTTTAATCTCCCATTGCTCAATGCAGCAACCATGAAAGATCTTGCTTGAGCTTTCCCTTCTGAACTGATATCACCATTTGGGAAATTTCTGTGCCCCAACCCATCTCCATACTCCTTTTTCCCATTCCTCACCCCCACACAGTTTCCCCTTGCTTCTCTCCCTCACTGACCTCTACAGTCCTTTCTGTCCAATAACTCATCACCTCAGGGTCCAGCTTTTCCTTTCATTCAAGGTGATAAGTAGTGAATAGGATCAATTCATTGCACCAGGGTGATAGAGGGAGAAGGCACCTTTGGACCCTTGTTTAGTTCTGAGACCACATCCATAGGTTAAAGCAAAGGGCTATGGGAATGGAGCAATGGTTTGGTCTTTTTACTATAGTTACCTCTTATGAATTCTGTATATATAGATGGTGGTACAGTGGAAATGTCAATGAAGCTAAAGCCTGAGGGCCCACCTTTCTGACTATGGGAGACCCTAATTGTCAATACATGAGTCTACAACATTTTTTGACAATTATCATAAGCAACGATTTTTATTCTGGCATTCAGGAACTTGTTTTTTAAATGTCAACTGTATTTAAAAAACAATAGATTTTTAATAATTATGCATTTAAAAATATTATTCTGAGAAGGAATCTGTAGGCTTCACTTGAATGGCAAAGAAAAAAAAGGGAAAAAAGGTCACGATCTCCTGTACCAGGACACAGAATATAGGAAGGTGACTAACATGAGGGAAGAATGGAAAGGCTGAGTGGGCCCAGATTGTGGAGGCTGCTGAATACTATGCAAAGGAATTTGAAGTTCCCAGGTGAGTGATGGGGAGCTGACTCCGATTTCTGAGTTAACAGAATGATATGAACAGACTTACACCTAAGAAATATCATCTGGAAGTAACATGGAAGATGGACTGGAAAGAGTCTGGAGAAGAGGTGTCAGACGGAAGACCTGTTGGAAGATGGTGGCAATTCTCTAAGGGCTATATCTCTGTCTTTGGATCAAAGGGAATGGTGATAATAGAATCAGGAGTGATAGAGGCAAGATCTTCCAAGGAAGTGAAAGGAACAAGACAGGAAAGAGAGATATCAATAAATAAGAGTCCAAAGTAATCCCAAATGTCAAGCATGGGAGATAAGGTGCCTGGAGTTACCAAAACAGAAATAGTTAAGTCAGAAGAAGGTGGAAATATATTTGGCTTAGGATGTGCTGGGTTTGAGATGCCAATGGAGTATGCAGGCACTATCTTGTAGAGGTAACTGAAGATGCAAATTTCTAGCTCAGAAGGGAAGGCAGGAGTAGAGAAGAATCAGAATGCCATCTTCAGAGAAAAGATAATAGGAAACGGCGAGGATTAATGAGAATGCCAATGAAAGGCTGAGAGCAAGAAGAAAAGAGAACAAAGAGCAGGTGGCATCAATTGAAAAACAAATAAGGATGGATGGATGGATTTCATCTGCCCAGGCAAGAATTGTCTCTTTACCATTTTTATTTGTTTGTTCCTTTAGGCTGATGCTTTATAGTATATTCTGCTCCAAATATGTAAAGTCCTCTCACTGGTGTATATCAGCAACTTGTCTAGAACTTACAATCTTAGAGATTATTGCCCATGGTGCTGAGTAGTTAAGTGATGTGTTTGTGTTCAAACAGCTACTATATTTCAGATCCTGGACTTGAACCCATTTCTCCTTGACTCCAATGTTGCCCTTTATCATACATACCAATGTTGCCTCTCATTCCCACAGTGAAGAGGAACAAATATAATTGTGTGACTTTCCAAGGGAGAAAAAGAGAAAGGCAGGGTTGTTGGTTCTGCAAGATTATCTTGGGCACTGGGGAGAAGATGATGGAGAGTGTGACTGTTCTTGTGTCATGTATCTCCCAGCTTTGCTCGAATGTGCTTCCCTAGCCAAGGCAGCTAGGCAGCCCAGTGGATAGAACAGAGTCAGGAAGACACATCTTCCTCTGGTCAAATTTGGCCTCAGACACTAGCTGATCCTAAGCAAGTCACTTCACTTTGTTAGCCTCAGTTTCCTTATCTGTCAAATGAGCTGGAAAAGGAAATGGCAAGTCATTTCAGCATCTTTGCCAAGAAAACTCCAAATAGGATCACTAAGGGTCAGACAGGATTGAAACAACTGAACAACAAAACAAAAGCCTCCCTGATTGCTTTCTGTGGATACACGTTTGTCACTGGAACCAGTGATAATTCTTAGGAGCTGACAGTGGCTGCTACCAGGTGAAATCCTACCCATCCTTCAAGACCCAGCTCCAATGTAACCTTGTTCATGATACCTTCACGGATCCCCTACCATGTTCTCTTTCTTCAAAACTCGGACAGGGTTGTTTCCCCTCCTTTTTTATCTTACAATTACTTCGGTGTCGTATCTCCTTATTGCTTTTTTTTTCCTCTCCCCTCCCTCTTATAGAGTGAAATCTTCTTGAGGATTTGCATATTGTTTGTTTTGATGGAGGCAAACATCACCAGGAGGGATGGGGGATGAAAAATAAATCTTTTTATCTCCATTGGTGCCTAGCACAGGGACTTTGTTCAAAGGTTCTTTGCCCAGAAAAGAGTAAAGACTTGCCCTTGGGTATACAGGTAATAAGAATGAACAGAGCAACAGTCTATACCCAGATCTTCTGTTTCAACATCCAGCTTTCACATAGCAGGCATTTGGCAGATCAGTTGCTGTCCTTCATACTCAAAGAGGACCAATGACATGTCATTTGTCTCATGTATAAATCTGGATTTCAGTGAGACAGAGTTATACAGAGTTGTCAACCTCACTCTCTCTTCAAATGTCATCAAATTCCATTGACAAGGGGGCAGTTGAGTAGCTCAATGGATGGAGAGTCAGGCCCAGAGATGGGAGGTCCTGGGTTCAAATTTGGCCTCAGACACGTCTCAGCTATGTGACCCTGGACAAGTCACTTGACCCCCATTGCCTAGCCCTTACCATTCTTCTGCCTTGGAACCAATACACAGTATTGACTCCAAGACAGAAGGAAAGGGTTTTTTTAAAAAAATTCCATTGACAAGACAAAAGTCAGGACAACTAATGATGGCTCAAGATTTGGTGGATGTCCTTGGATTTGTCAATGACTGGCCATGCATGGTTTTTGGAACAAATCATTCCCATTTGCTCCTTCCACAGGGGAACCCCATAGTTCACCAGCAAGACTGACAGTTACCCTCAGTTACCCTCAACTTGACTTAGCTCACCTACCAAGACAGTTTGCTGGAGTGTGGCCGCTGTGCCTGCTACAGCTTCTTGGAGACACAGGTGAGAGCAAGGTGGCAGATGGGCACCAAAAGAAGAAAACAGCCCTGAAAAGCACTTGGCAAGAGCTCACACCAGGGGTGCTAGTTTTCACTGAACAATCTATAGGATTTCTTTTTTAAACTTCCACCTTCTGTCTTAGAATAAATATGAAGTGTCAGTCCTAAGGCAGAAGAGCAGCAAGAACTAGGCAACTGGGGTTAAGTGACTTGACCAGGGTCACATAGCTAGGAAATATCTGAGGCCAGATTTGAACCCAGAATCTTCCATTTCTAGGCCTGACTGTCAATTTACTAAGCCAACCTAGCTACCTCCACCGCATGGAATTTAATAGACATTTATTGAATGAACTATTGAATGAAAGAATTATCTTGATGGCCTCAAAAGATGTCAATCATTACAGTACTCTTAGATTTCAATGATATTGTTTCAAATTCTAAGACAGAGAGAATTTAGAAGATCATCTTATGAGGATCAACCTTAGGAAAAGCAAGCGAGGAGGAGGCCAGAAAGAGAATTAAAAAAAAAAAAAGAGTAGTCAAGACAGAAATTCTTTGACCAGTGCTTAGCAGTGCCTGGCATATAGTAGGGTACTTGGTATATTCTTATTGACTGAATATGAAAAACAAATTGTCTTTTTTTCCTTTGGGACAAATTTATAACCTTATTTTTGTTTATAAATTATCTCTCTTCTATTTTTTAAGGAAAATCCTTATCTCTTATCTTAGAATCAATATTGTGTATTAGTTCCAAGGTAGAAGAGCAATAAGGGCTAGGCAACTGGGGTTAAATGACTTGGCTAGGGTCACACAGCTAGGAAATATCTGAGGTCACATTTGAACCTAAAACCTCCTGTTGCTAGATCTAGTTCTCTCTCCACTGAATCATCTAGCAGCTCCTTCTGGTTTTTTTAAAGCCTTGAACACATTCCCCATATCTATTTGATGTTTTATTGTGACATGAATATTTTTAAAAGATGTGATCAATAGCATCTCTCCATGCGCTAAAAATCCAGAATTATCATTTTGTTCTTGATCAGAATCAAGATTAAGATTAAATTCTAGTAAAAACGAATCCTTCCTCCTTTTCTCACAAAGTCCAAGAGAGGGTTAAGAGGAATGTGAGGGAGGAGAAGAGAGTGGTGGACAATGAGAGAATAATGATTTCCCCACAATTGTTTACCAGGAAGCAAGAGAAGCAAACATTATCAGTAAGAAGGGGATTGGAAAATGGGTGGAAGTTACAAGGATGTAGATTTTGGCTCAAAATCAGGAACTTCCTAACATTGAGAATTGTCTAACAATGGAATGGTTTATCTTAGTAGGAAGTGAGCTCCCCATCCTCGGAGGTACTCTATTAGATGCTGAATGACAACTTCTTGGGGATGTTGGAGGAGGGAATTTGCTATAGGACTCACGGAAGATGGGTCTAGATTCCCTCTAAGGTCTCTTTCAATTTTAGAATTTTATAATTGTTTGTATAGAGACTATAAGCATGCTATCAGACAGAAAATTATAGTACATGCCCTAGGGATACTGTGAACTCTTCTGAACGCCACATCTCAATTGAGAGGAATGGAATTGTCAGGTGGGCTCAGATTATGGAAGTAATTGAGCATCAGGTGAAGGAGTTCAAAGTTTTCCACTGACAAATTCTGGGCAGAAAAAACAAATGGTAACATGTAAAATCTAGCCGAGATGACTTACATCTCAGTGGGGCAGGAGGTAGGAGACAGAGTTTGAGACTCAAAATTCTTTTTAAAATATAGGAAACTTTGGAAGAGAATAAAAACATTTTAATGCTAAAAAGAAGAAGGAAATGGCTAGATCTGTGTATAAGAAATATTATTCTGGAAGTAACATCAAAGATGGATTAGAAAGAAGCAAGAGTGGAAGAGAAATAGAATGAAAACAAATTGTGGGACAGAAACATGATGGAATATCACCAAATCATGAGAAATGAGGAATTCAAAGAAATCTAGAATGATTTTCCAGGTGCTGTGCACTAGAGGCAATGGGCTGCATAACAATGAACACAATAGTGACAATAATGCAATGGAAGTTCAAATGCTGATGATTAAAAAAAAAACAACCCTTACTTTCCATCCTAGAATCAATACTGTGTATTGGCTCCAAGTTATAAGAGTGGTAAGGGCTATGCAATGGGGGTCAAGTGACTTGCCCAGGGTCACACAGCTAGGAAACGTCTGAGGCCAGAATTAATGAATTTTAACAAACAACCTCAGTCCTATAGATTTAGATCTAAAGCATTTCTTTCTCCTTTTGGTAGAAAAGTGAGGGCTTATGGATGTGGAATACAGCCTGTGCTGTTGGATGCAATAGGTGTATCTATCGGCTTTACTTCATTACAAAGAAGATCTTGGTGGGGTCAAGGTTAAGCAGAAATGACTAGAATATAAAAAACAAAAGGCAAATGTTCGATTTTTTAAAAAAAAGACAATCATGTGGGAACTGGCAGCAGCCTAGGGACCAACCAGTAAGATGATCAAGCAAGCAGATAGTATCCAATGAGCTTAGATGAAAGATATTCATACTTTTCTGCAAAGGCTGAAAGAGGATAGCATCAGAGTATATACAACCATGAAAAACAATAGTAATAATAATGATAGCTAGCACTTTTTACATAGCACTTTAAAATTTGTAAAATCTTTTATAAGTATCTCATTGGATCCTCATGAAAACTTCAAGATTACTCCCATTTTGCAGATTGGGAAACTGAGGCAGGCAGTGTTTAAGTGGCTTGCCTGTGTCACACAGCTAGTAAGGATATAAGACTGAGCTCAGGTTTTCCAGACTCCAAGCTGAGTGCCATCATAGGTAAGATGAAAGACTTGTTGACCAAATCCTCACATACCATAAGTCAGGATTTTTCTTGGAGCTCTTAAGGAGGGATCTGACAACAGCTCACATTTGTAGAATGCATGAAGGATTTCAGAGTTCTTTCCTTGGATAAGAGCATTTGGGTACATGCCTCATCTCTACCATTAGACAGTAAGGTTCTTGAGCATCTCTTTGGATTTCCCCCCAAAGTGCCTACCCAGCAAAGGACCTGGCAGTGGCTGATGGGGAACTGAAGTCTTCTTTTACTTACTAACTAGAACATGCATGAAATGTGATACACAAAGACACTGTACAGCTGTAAAGGTAAAAGCTGGGGCAAAAACACTGGATTTATTTATGAATGAGAAACCCGAGCTGGATTATTAAAGGGCCCCAGGAGTGCTCTAGGGAGATCACTGGCCTTCGAGGCTTGACCACCAGCACTCCTTCCATGGGCACATCCCATGAGGCTACCATCAGAGGCAGAACAGAAAGCTGGGTGGACGGATTAGGGTACCACTTAGGGAGACACTGTTTGGGTCCTCATGAGAAAACAGAAAAACCAGGTTGATGAAGAAGGAAAAGGCAAGGAGTAAACAAGGATTAGAGTAGGGAAAGGAGAAAAACTGAGAAGCAAAGAGGAAAAGAACTAGTATGGCAAGGAATCCCAGGCTTGGGGGCAGGTGATGAGATAAAGCAGGAAATGAGCCTCCACTGTGTGCTGTGCTCATCACCATGATTTGTGGAAATAGGAAGGGAAAAGGTGCAACAAGAGGTCACATTTGAGCTTTAGATACAATATTCTGCATACATCATTCCATTTGATCTTTACAACCACCCTGTGAGGTAAGTGATACAGGCGTTATTTTTTTTTCCATATTACAGAAGACAACAAATTCAGAGAAATAAGTGATTTTCCCAAGGTTATAAAAGGAGTAGGACAAGGGTAGGATTTGAATGAATCCATCTCTCTTGACTCTGAGGGTAGCATTTTCCCACTCTATCATGCTTCCTTGTGGGTCAATAAAATGATCAAGGGACTAAAGAGGCTTTAAAATAAATAAGATGAAAAATATTGCCATCTCCACTTCCTTCCTCATTGATCGCACTTTCTCTTTTCCTCCAGTACCACCACCAACTCTTCATTGTCACCATCCTCTTGCTCAGCACTGAAGGCCTGATATCACTCTCCCTTTTCAGTATTTCTTTCCACCTCATCAGGTCTTCAAACCCATGGTAGGAAGGGGGAAAGGCATCCATGTAACACATGTGAAAATACTTAAAAAATAAATCTGCATATGGAATAATTTACAGGTCAGGCTTATAAATGAGGGAAGAATTTATGACCAAACAAGACAGAGAATATTACAAAAAATGAAATGGATAATTTTGACTACATTAAATCAAAAAGGCTTTGTACAAACAAAACCAACAATGTAGCCAAGATTAAAAGGGAAACAATAAATTGGGGGAAATTTTTAGAGCAAATGTCTCTGACAAAGGCCTTATTTCTCAAATATGTTAGCAATAGAGTCAAATTTATAAGAATACAAAACATTCCCCAATTGATAAATGGTCAAAGGACATAAATAAGCAGTTCTCAGATGAAGAAATTAAAACTACTTATAGTCATATGAAAAAATGCCCCACATTACTATTGATTGGAGAAATGTAACTTAAAATTCTGAGGTTGTCACATCACATGTATAAGACTGGCTAAAAAGAAAAATGATAATTATTAGATGGGATGGGGGGAAAATGGGACACTAATACACTGTTGGTGGAACTGTGAACTGATAGAACCATTGTGGAGAACAATATGGAACTATGCCCAAGGGGCCAAAAAACTCTTCATACCCTTTGATCCAACAATACCACTCCTGAGTCTGTATCCCAAAGAGATCAGAAAGAGGAGGAAAAGATCTACTTGTACAAAAATATTTTTAGCAGCTCTTTTCGTAGTGGCAAAGAATTAGAAAGTGAGAGAATATCCATCAACTGGGGAATGACTGAACAAGTTGTGGTACATGATTGTAAAGGTATACTACTGTACCCTAAGAAATGATAAATCAGATGAATTCAGAAAAACCTGGAAATACTTATCTGAACTGATACAAACTGAAATGAGCAGAACCAGGAGAACAATGCATATAGTAACAGAAATATTTCACCATGATCAACTGTGAAGGTCTACACTATTAACAGCAAAGCAAGGTTCCAAGATTACTCCAAGGGACTCATCATGAAAAATGCTATCCACAGCCAAAGAAGGAACTGTTAGTCTGACTGCAGATCAAAGTATGCCTTTTTTTTTTACTTTTTTCCTTTGTGAGTTTTTTTTTATTTTTATTTTTTCCAGAGTCAACAAAATTGTTAATACTCATTTTCTGACATTTTTCAGTCCACGTTCTCTCTCCCTCCCCAAGAAGGCAGGCAATAGGATATGGGCTGTACACATATTATCAGGTAATACACACTTCCAAGAATCACAAAATGTCAGCTGACAGTTGTCAAAAAGGGTTTCTACATGTCATTGAAAAATGTTTTAAGTTTAAAAATATGCATATAGAGTTTCCACTAAAATTCTGCTTTGATGTGTGATAAGAAGACAAAGTAATGGCTACCTTTACATAGAGCTCTATGATTTGAACAATACTTTCTGTGTTATCTCATTTAATCCTTGTATCAACTCTATGAGGTAAGTACTCTTATTATCCTCATTTCGCAGACAGGAGCCTGGAGGTCATAGCAGGTGCTACCAAGGTGTAAAGGCATCATGGTCTAATCTGTTAATAACACATCTGGAGTCCTCTGTTTATTTCTGGGTAGCAGAGGGTAGGAAGGGCGTAGATAAATTGGAACCAGTCCAGAGGGGACCTAGGATGGAAGAGGGCTCGAGTCCACATCATATAAGGAAATGGAGATATTTAGCCTGGAGAAGACTCAAGGGGTGGTGTGATACCCATTTTTAATTATTTGGAGAGCAGCCACATCGAAGAGCAATTAGATTTAGCCCCCAAAAGGAGGAACCAGGTGGAAAGTGAAAGCAGTAAAGAAGCAAATTTGAGTTTTCCAGAAGAAAAAAACACTTCATAACAATTAGAGGAGGGCAGCCAGGTGGCACAGTGGATAGATTGCTAGTCTTGGAATCAGGAGGTCCTAGGTTCAAATCTGTATTCAGGTGCTTCCTAGGTGTATGACTCTGGTCAAGTCACTTAATCCCATTTGCCTAGCCTTTGCCCTTCTGTCTCAGAGTTGTTACTAAGATTGCAGGTAAAGTTTAAAGGAGAGGGAACTGAGAGTAGGATATGTATGGGGGCAGCCCTTTGGGAGTCTGTGAAGTGTATGAATCCTTTTTAAAAATAATGTTTTTGAAGACAAAAAGTAAAACACAGGAGTATAAAGGAAACCACGTATTGGTGAAAATAAGGATGTCATTTTTCCCCCATCAAACAATGATACATCAACAAGCATTTATTATGCACTTACTGGGTACCAGACATTATGCTAAGCTTTAGGAATATAAATACAAGAAGAAAGTTTCTGCCCTTATTGCAAAGTAGGAAGACAATCCAGAAAAAGGGGGGAAGGAAGAGGTAGAGAAGGAATACTTCCCTGAAGTATTAAGGAGCAATGTGATCTGGTAGAAAGAATGCAGGACTTCAAGTCCAAAGTCCTGGGTTTGAATCCCAGCTCTGACACTTAGCTGTGTGAGGGGGAAGAAGTCACTCCAACTCTCTGAGATCCAAAGTCCTCCTCGTAAACTGAGAATACGACCACTTGTTCTCTCTATTTTATAGGGCAGCTGGGGGTGGAGTGGGGGGAGGAATAGAGTGCCTGGCCTGGAGTCAGAAAGTCCTGACTTCATATTCAACTCTAGACACTAGCTGTGTGACTCTCAATAACCATTCTCCACCTCAATTTTCTCTTCTTCCAAATGAGGGAAATAATAGCACTTAACAAGGTTACATGAGGATAAAATGAAATATTTGTAAAGTGTCTTACAAATCTTAAAGCATTGTATAAACGATACCTATTATTTTTCAAAGGAGGTGCAATGGATTGAAGACTTGAGTTAAAGTCCAGTTTTAGACACTTACTAGCTATGTGATCATGGGTAAGTTACTTAACACAGATTGCCTCACTTTTCTCAACTGTAAAAATGAGCTGGAGAAGAAAATGGCAATCTACTCCAATACTTTTGTCAAGAAAACCCCATTGGGGTCAAGAAGAGTTGAACACAACTGAAATCACTGAACAAAACAATTATTTTTTGAGGGCTGTTGTAGATAAAAGCACTATGCAAATGTGAATGGTAATAATTATTCTTATTAATATTACAGAATCCTCAATTTAGAGCTGAAAGGGACCTTAGAGGTCATCTCATTCAACCATGTCATTGTACAGATAAGGAAACTAAGAACCAGCAATATTTAGTGATTTGCCCAACATCATACAGAGTGTAAAGGACAGGGTTAGGATTTGAAACTCCGTTCTCTGATTTCAAATAGACTCCAAAGGAGATAAAAATGCCTACAGTATTTTCCTCACAGGGTCTAAGGGCCCCAGGTTAAGAACTTCTAAATTAGAACCATCTCAAAAGGGAAAGAGTTTCTAGGATATGATCTCACACTTATTAGATTGGCTAAAATGATAAAAAAAAGACAAAATTACAAATATTGGAGGAGGTATGGAAAAATAGGGACACTAATACATTGTTGGTGGAATGATGAGCTGATTCAACTGTTTTGAAAAGTAATCTTGAATTATGCATAAAGAATAATATAATTGTGTGTATGTGTGTATATATATATACATATATATATATATGTATATATATATATATATTACTTGATCTAGCAATACCACTATTAGATTTATTTCCTAAGGTCATCGGGGAAAAAATGAAAAGAATCTATCAGTTCCCAAATACTTATAGCAACTCTCCTGAGGGGATGACCATCAATTGGGGCATGGCTAAACAAGCTGTAGCATGAGATTGTGATGGAATACTCCTGTACTGTAAGAAATAATGAGCAGGTTAATTTTATAAAAATACGGAAAGGACTACATGAAATTATGAAAAGCAAAATGAGGAGAAGCAAGAGAATATTACATATAGCAAAAGAAATAGTTTAAAGAATGACTTGGGTATGTCTACCTACAGAGAAAGAACTAGTAAATAGAAACATGCAAGTTTATATATACTATATCTTTTTGTTAAATGATGCCTTCTCTAGTATGAGAAGGGGAGGGAGGGTGGGAGATCCCTGGGAATTTTAATGTAACACATTAGTTAATTTCAAGAAAAGAAAAAGAGAATGAGTTACCCATAGAGGTTGTGGGTTTTTCTTCATTGATGGTCTTCCAGAAGAGTATGGATGACTGGTTCTTAGGTATATTATGGTGGGAACTTCATTTTGGGTATTATTTATACTATTTGACTGCTGAGGTCTCTGCCATTCTCACAATTCCATGATTCTGTGAGAATTGGTCCAATGTTGAACCATGAGTCTCTTGTCTGATGACCATCTTAACTAAGTACTAAGAGGTCCAATGACAGCAGGCTAGCCAGCAAGTGATGATTTTTTTCCAGCTAGAATAATTCATAAATGCTACATCAAGAAAGGGCATAGTTTTATCCAACCCCAGGCTCTCTCCTAACATCCAGTCTTAAATCTCCAAACTAGATCATCTCAAACTAGATGATTGTACAAACTGGATGAACATTGACCATTCTGGGAAATAAAGTGAAGAGAGAGATAAGTTGGCAAGCATTTATTGATCACCTATTATTTACAAAGAATGTTGGAAATAAAGAGAAAGGCAAAACCAATCCTTGATCCCTAGGAATTCAATCTAATGGAGAAGCCAACATGCAAACAACTGTTTACGAACAAGATGTATCCAGGATAAATAGGAAATAATTAACAAAGGGAAAACATTAGAATTAAGGGGGATCAGGAAAGGCTTCCTAGAAGGTGGAATTTTAGCCCAGACCCAAAGGAAACCAGGGAAGGCAGAGGAGATAGAAAGAAGGATGAGCAACTAGGTAAGGGGAAGAGCCAGTGGGTATTCCACTGGATCAAAGAGAAGAGGGAAGTAAGATGTAAAAAACCTAGACATGGAGTTTGGGGAAAGGCTTACAGGCCAAACAGAGTCTTTCTGATTGATAATAGGGAGCCACTGGAGATTATTGAATGAGGAAGGGGTATGACTAGCCTTATTCATTAGGAAAGTCATTATGAATAGAAGAATGGAAGATGTAATGAGATAGCCTTGAGATAAGGAAATCAACCAGAAGTCTACTGTTATAATAGCCCAAGGCTGAGGTGATGAGGGCCTATACCAGGATCAGGGAAGTGAAGGGGGAAGAGATTATCAAGGTTAGAATTGACAGCTTGGCAGCTAATTGGACGGGGGCATATTTTTTGTTGTTGCCAGTCATTTCAGACATGCCCTACTCTTTGTGACTCCATTTAGGGTTTTCTTGGCAGAGATACTAGTGTGGTTTGCGATTTCCTTTCCCAGCTCATTTGACACATAAAGAAACTAAGGCAAGCAGATTAAGTGACTTATCCAGGGCCACACAGACTCTATACTCTATCCAATGAGTCATGTTAATGCCCTGAGATAAGAAGGGGTACCAGAGAATGAGAAATCAAGGTGAGATCCAAGTTGAGAGCCTGGATGACTGGTAGGATGGTAGTAGTGCTCTTGACAAGAATAGGGAACTTAGGAAGAAAGGAGAGGTTGTTGGGAGGAAAATGAGTTGGTTTTAGACATGTTGAGTTTAAGATGTCTATAGGATAGTAAGGTTGAAATGTTCCTTTGGCAGTTGGAGAGGCTGACTAAGTAGATCTGATAATCATCTGTAGAGAGAGAAGATAAATGAATCCACAGGAACTGATGATGCAAACAAGAGTATAGATTGAGAAGAGGTTCCAAGATGGAGCCTTAAGGGACACTGACATTAAGTGGGAGCAACCTGGATGAAGAGCTAGCAAGAAAAGAGAGGAAGGACTGTAGAACAGAGAGGAGTGCAGACAGTAGCACTGCAGTGGGCACTTGGGTTCCAGCTCTGCCATTTAACTTCTAAATGTCCTCATCTATACTAAACTAAAACCAAACTCAGCCAAATATTTGCAATAGGAATAGGGCCTAATTCTGTGATTTCATTTGTCTAAAGAACTCCTGGGTAAGGAAACTTCTCCTATCAATGCTCTTTAATACCTTCTCTACATCTTAAAGTTTTTTTTCAAAATTAGTTTTATGGAGGCAGCCAAGTGACTCAATGAAAAGAGTGACAAGCTTGGAGCTGGGAGGACCTAGGTCCAAATCTGAGCTCAGACCCTGGGCAAGTCACTTAACTCTGTTTGCCTCTTCCTTGCTATCTTAACTTAGAGTTGTTACTAAGGCATAAGGTAAGAGTTTTTTGTTTTTTTTTTTTAATCAAGATCTTTTGACCCATCTCTCAATTGCCCTATCTAGATTTGTTCCTAAGGGTGTCCAGAAGATTAATGACTTAGACTAGACCATTAAGTTCCCTTCCTCACTCTCTCTCTCTCTGATAAAACTTCATCTCTTAACTAGAAGCAAAATATTCCAATATTGTCCTGATTCCTATTTCCTATTTTTCATAGACTGAGTAAGGAATTATTTCAGATATTAAAATGCCTAGGGATTAGAACTGATAAAAAATGAAAAATCTAAGGCTTAAGAAACACCTTAACTTCTGATTTAGTGTCAGTTTTAAGATAGAAGAGCAGTAAAGGCTAGGCAACTGAGGTTAAGTGACTTGCCTAGGGTCATATATCTAGAAGTATGAGACCAGATTTAAACCCAAGTTTTCCCAACTCTAAGCCTGGCTTTCTATCCACTGTGCTATTTTGTTTTCCCTGAAAGTCCAGGACTTTTAAAATACCAAATATTAAATGCTAAATCTATCTTACTTTCTGCTCATCTCCACACCATGCTGCCTCCACTCATGTCTTCATTTTTTTCTCTACACACTAATTTCCCACATCATACTCCCTCAATGGCTGCCCATCACTTTCCAGTTCCTTTCTATTGTTATCTCTTTCCAGTAGAACATCAATATCTTGAGGGCAGGGGCTGTCCCACCTGTTTGTACTTGTATTCTCAGCACTGAGAATCGTCAGCACTGACATCGTCTTCCTTGGCTCGATTTCATGAATTCCTTGAGGATAATGACTGCTTTTGCTCTTCTTTGAACCTCTAGCCCTTAGCACAGTGCCTGCCATGTACTGGGCATGAATAAAGGCTTACTGACTTGACCTGGGCAAGAATGAACTTAATAATTTTTTTTTTCTATCCACCTATCTATCGATCACAGCTACAACCACACACAGAATGGGAACAAGAGTCTGGATGCATGTCTGACCACTCTCTCACCTTCATTTTGCCTCCCAAAAGGGTTGTTTACCTGGGATCAATAGAGCTTTAGCCAGTATGTCAGAGTTCTGAATGATGAATGGTTCTTTTCATAACTCAGCGCCTCAAGCCAGGAAACTGACCTTCAGAGATCACCTTTTCACATTGCTTTGAAAACCCAGGAATGGCTTAAGACTTCACTGAAGCAGAGACATCATTTGTGCAAAGATTAGTAGCCAGGAGGTTATCTTCCTGGAATATATCCTTGCATCCTGATGACTTGGACTTTTCAATCTACTCTCTAGCATCCAGCATTCCTGATTCATTCTGGATTTCAATTTCAGATTGTCCAACCCCAGAGAGCTACGGTGTGGGGAACCAAGAGCTCACCTTGGAGTCAGCAACAAATGCATTGAGTCTTAACCCTGATACATATGAAACTCTGTGACACCTGGCAAATAATATAACCCTTGGGGACCCCCAGATAACTCTTTAAGATCGTAAATCCCAGAGCAAGTTCTTTTTTTTTTTTAAACCCTTACCTTATCAATTCTAAGATAGAAGAATGTCAAAGGCTAAGCAATCAGGGCTAAGTGATTTGCCCAGGGCCACACAGCCAGGAAGTGTCTGAGGCCAGATCTGAAGCCAGGTCCTCCCAACTCTTGGCCTGGTACTCTACCCACTATGTGAGACCCAATCAAGTTCTGATCTGCATTGATAGAAGTGGAGATCTCTATATGGATCAAATCACAGATATGGTACTAAAATTTTTTAAATTACATTTTAATAAATTTTCCAAATTTTACTTTTAAATTTAATTTAAAATTTTAAAATTTAGTAAATTATTAATTTTTAAATGAATAAAAATTAACCTACAAAAATAAGTCATTCTGTGAAAGTTTTTCTTTTTCATGTTTTCTGCCAAGCCTGAAAAGGATCTTTCAAATTTCTAAGGTAAAGCTATGGAATCAATCATTCAAGCTCTTTTTTGGAGACTAGACACTAGCGATATCAATGTAGGTAGTTCTATGGTATATAACAATTGTCTCTACTGATGCAAGTCTGCAACATATCTGTCATCTTCAGTCTTAAATAATTGTATGGAGCACTGAGAAGTGAAGGGAACAGAGGCAGCTAGGTGGCTCAGGGGATAGAGAACCAGGTCTGGATTTGGAAGGACCTAGGCTCAAATCTAGACTCTAAGACTTCCTACCTGCATGACCCTGGGAAGGTCACTTAGCCCCATTTGCCTAGTCCTTGTCCTTCTGTCTTTCAGTTGATACTAAAACAGAAAGTTGGGATTTGGAAGGAAGGAAGGAAGGAAGGAAGGAAGGAAGGAAGGAAGGAAGGAAGGAAGGAAGGAAGGAAGGAAGGAAGGAAGGAAGGAAGGAAGGAAGGATGAAAGGAAGGAAGGAAGGAAGGAAGGAAGGAAGGAAGGAAGGAAGGAAGGAAGGAAGGAAGGAAGGAAGGAAGGAAGGAAGAGAGAGAGAAAGAGAGAAAGAAAGAGAGAGAAAGAGAGAGAGAGAGAGAAAGGAAGGAAGGAAGGAAGGAAGGAAGGAAGGAAGAAAGAGAGAGAGAAAGAGAGAAAGAAAGAGAGAGAAAGAGAGAGAGAGAGAAAGGAAGGAAGGAAGGAAGGAAGGAAGGAAGGAAGGAAGGAAGGAAGGAAGGAAGGAAGGAAGGAAGGAAGGAAGGAAGGAAGGAAGGAAGGAAGAGAGAGAAAGAGAAAGAAAGAGAGAGAAAGAGAGAGAAAGGAAGGAAGGAAGGAAGGAAGGAAGGAAGGAAGGAAGGAAGGAAGGAAGGAAGGAGAGAGAGACAGAAAGAGAGAGAGAGAGAGAGAGAGAAAGAAAGAGAGAAAGAGAGAAAGAAGGAAGGAAGGAAGAGAGAGAGAGAGAGAGAGAGAGAGAGAGAGAGAGAGAGAGAGAGAGAGAGAGAGAGAGAGAGAAAGGATTTAAGGGATTTGTCCACAGTCACACAGTCCATAAATATATGAGACAGGACTCAACAACAATGGATACCACACAGTGGGATAGGGAAAGAAGTCTGAAGCACTATGTCCCCCAAGGAAAAATCTAGAGAATGTTAGAAGTGGGCAGGACCTCAGGGATAATCTATTTCAATGCCCTTTGTTTTATTTTTAAATTAAATGAGAGTTTTTTAAATTAATTAAAATGGACTTCCTCTCTTTCTAACCATCCATCTTGAAAAATAAATGGAGAAGGGGCAGCTAGCTCACTTGGTGGACAGAGCCGCACCTGGAGAAGAGAGGTCCTGGGTTCAAATTCAGTCTCAGATACTTCTTGGCTATATGATCCTGAGTAAGTCACTTAACCCCCATGCCTAGCTCTTTCCATTTTTCTGCTTTGGACCAATATTTAGTATTCATTCTAAGAAGGAAAAGAAGGATTTTTTTTTTTAATGGAAAGGACCTAGGTTCAAATTTGGTCTCAGATACTGTCTAGCTGTATGAGTCTAGGAAGTCACTTAATTCTGTTGTCCTGGAGTTGTTAGTAAGACAGAAAGTCAAGGTTTCAAAAAAATAAATAAATGGAAAAACAAAACCCTTGTAATAATTATGCATAGTCAAGCAAAACAAATTCCCATTATGACCAGGTCCAAAAAAATATGTGCATCCTGAGTCCTTCACCTCTGTCAGGTGAATACCATATTTCATTCTTGGTCCTTTGGAATCTTGCCATTTTACAAAGGAAGAAGTGGATGCCAAGAGATGGGAAATGACTCACCCAATATCACAGTGATTGATGCAGTCAGGACTAGAAGAGAGTCCTAAGTCTCCATTCAATGTTTTTTTCTAACCATTTTCCACAAAGAAAATGATCCTAATTAAACTATTTAATCAGAATTACTTACTGATCCGGGCAAATTGGAAAAGTCATCAGGGCAAGGCATGGAGGTATATACCTATACTCTCTGCTACCAGGAAAGCTGACTGATGGATCTCTTGAGCTTGGGAGGTCTGGGCTACAGTGGGCTAAACTTATTAAATGTCCATACCAATTTAAGAATTAAAATGGTGAGAGACATCTAGGTGACTCAGTGGATGAAATCCAGGTCTCAAAATAGGAGGTCCTAGTTTCAAATTTAGTTTCAGATACTTCCTAGCTGTGTGACCCTGGGCAAGTCATTTGACCCTCACTGCCTAGCCCTTACCATTCTTTTGCCTTGGAACCAATACATAAAATTGATTCTAAGACAGAAGGTAGGAATATTATATTTTTTAATAAAAAATTAATATGGTGAGCAAATCAGCCCAGGTTAGAAAGGGAGCAGATCGAAGGTTCTGTGCCACTCAGAGTAGACTGTCCACACAAGTAGCCCCTGAATTTCTGGGCTGGGCAAGATGGCGAGGCCCAGATTGGGGGAAAAAATGTTATCAGAGAAAATTCCACTGCCAAAAGACAGTAGTAGTGCTGGTTTATAATTCTATCACCATAAGTCTTCCATTTTTTAATCTATCTTATATATCACTGCCATATTAATTTTCCTAAAGCATCATTCTGATTCTATCAGTTTTCCATAAAAACTTTCAAGAGCTCCCCATTGTCTACAACATGAAGATCAAATTTCTTAGATTGGCATCAAGGGCCTTTGCATTCTGATCTCCAACCTGCATTTCTAGCATTATCTCTCTTCATCCCTTTTCATCTAAACAAGGTTCCTTGAAATCCACCCAAAATATCCAGTACTCTCAGTTCCATGCCTCTGTGTTCAGATCATTCCTTCTATTTAAAATTTCCTCCCTGAAATCCTATCATCCGATCAGTCCATTTAAAATGCCACTTTCCTTCATGAAACCTTCCTTTTTTTTTTAACTCTTTCCTCCTGGTTAGTATCCATTCTAAGGCGAAGATCAGCAAGGGCAGGGCAACTGAGGTTAAGTGACTTAGCAGTCACACAGCTAGAGAGTGTCTGAGACCAGGTTTGAACCCAGCTTGTCCTGACTCTAGACCTGGTTCTATCCATGGTGCTCCCTAGCTGCCGCCATGAAGTTTTTCTTGAATTCCCCCAGACAGAAGGGATCTCTCCCTCCAATGAAATCACACTGAACTTCACATCTTTCAGGGTGGTTTGGAGAATTCACTTCATTGGTCAGTCTTAAGGTATTATACTAATATTAATCATCGTCATCATTATTATGAATAGCTTCCTTATGGTACTTATAGCACATACTGTCACTGTATACGATAGCCATCGATGATTATTATTCACATTGAATACAATTTCTTCATGGTCTCTTTCCTCCAGAATATTGTGAGGTCCTTATCTTCCTCTTTATTCCCCACCGTGCCTGTGTCTTCTAAAGATCTCTCATAGTCTACCTTATACGTATAGAGATGGATGTAATATGAGTTATCTTTTCTAGTAGATTTTAACTCTGAGCACAGGGACTAGGTGACTTTTCATTTTGTATCTCCACAATGGTCTACCATAGTGCCTTGCGTGTTGACCTAAAACCCCCTGGATTGGGGTTTTGGTGGGGATGGGGAATGGGACATGAGACCCATAATGCTCATTTGAGGTTCACTTATGCCTCTTTGGCTCCAGATGTCTCTATGTTCCTAAGGAAGTGTGGTAGTGAAGACAGAGTTTTGAGCTTGACGTCAGAAAAAAATGTCCTGCTGTGTGACTCTGGTTAAATGACTTAACCTCTTTGAACTTTAGCTTTCTAATCTGTAAAATCAGTGAATTCCAAGGAGCTTTCTATCTCTGGATAATCCTGCCTAATAGCCCAACCCTGCCCTTTTCTGGAAACTTCTATGCCCCCTGCTTGTATAGCTGGGATCTCTTCTGGCCAATATCCAGAGTCTCCCAGATGGGAAACCAATCACAGGCATCTGAAAGAGAACCCATTCATTCCCCAGAGGCCCTCTCTAAAACCTGTGTCCTGAGTTTCTCTGGTTTGGTATGGCAGGAAGGTAGGTGAAGGCACGTGGTATCTCCGAAATTGATTAAGGAAGGGAGGTGGATTGCTTGGTAGAACCTAAGCATGCCAAATTTAAGGGTACGCAGAAAGACCATCCTAGCTCTCAATCCTCTTCCTTCTATGCCCTAAAAACTGTCCCATTGTAGGGGAAAATTGGGTCAATAACACACTGTTGGTGACACTGTGAATTGATCCAATTGTTTTGGAGAGCAATTTAGAATTATGTTCAGAGAGTTATGAAGCTATGTTTACTCTTAGCCCCAGCAACAGCATTTACTGTTGGGTCTGTTTCCCAAGGAGATCAAGGAAAAAGGAAAAGAACCCATATGTTTCAAATTATTTATAGCAGCTCTCTTTGTGGCGGCAAAGAACTGGCAATCCAGGGGATGTCCATCAACTGGGGAATGGCTGAAAAAGTTGTGGTACATGGTTGTGAGGGACTACCACCATCCCATAAAAAAAGAAGAGCAGATTAACTAAAAAAAACTTGGAAAAACCTACATGAAATAAAGAAGAGCAAAATGAGCAGAATAAAGAGAACATTCTATACAGCTACAGAATTAAATCTGAATAAGTTGTGAATGAATGTCCACCTCCAAAGAAAGAACTAATAAATAGAAATATGAAAGGCATAATTTATATATACTTATTTATTATTTTTTGTTTGTTTGATGATGCCTTCTAAGATGTAGGGAGGGAGGGGTAAAGTACCTGAGAATTTAAAAAAAAAAGGAAAGACCATTTCAAGTCTGGCTCTAGCAACCATCTGCCCCTTCCCCTCTCACCCATCCAAATACAGACATAGCTACCCTCTTCCACTGACTTCGATCTGAATGTTTCCTTTGCCCTCTTCTCTTGTCCCTTACTTTGAATGCTTCATTCTAGACCAGAAAAGATCAACATGTACTTTGTTAACACTGTGTAGTAGAGTACAAAAACAAAACAAACAAACAAAAAACTTGGCTGAATCATTGGTTAATACACCGATTTTAGATAAAGCCATTTGCTTCTCTGAGAATGTTTCCTAATCTGAAAAATCGAAGGGTGCAAGAGCATGACGCAGTAGAACGTGCATTCATTTTAGAGTAAGAGAAGCTGAGTTCAACATTTTTTTTAATTCTTACCTGGTCTTAGAATCCACACTAAGTATCAATTCTAAGACAGAATGGAGTCTTGTGTCATATACTTAGGAAGTGTTTGAGGCCACATTTGAATCTAGGACCTCATATCTCTAGGCTTGGCTCTTGATCCACTGAGCCACCCAGCTGCCCCTCATTTTTTTTTTAATTTAAACTCTTATCTTCTGTCTTAGATTCAATACGAAGTATTGGTTCCAAGGCAGAATAGCAGTAAGGGTTAGGCAACTGGGGTTGTGACTTGCCCAGGGTCACACAGTTAAGAAGTGTCCAAGGTCAGATTTGAACCTAGGACCTCCCATCTCTAGGCCTGATGCTCTATGAACTGTACTACCTAGCTGCCCACTGTGTTCAAATTCTTCAGAACTAAGAACAAGAAGTTCTGAAGGGAACCCAGAAAAGCAGGGCAGCTTTGTCACAATCTGATTAAGTAGAACATCTATTTTTTTAAAACAACTATATATAACAAGTTCACAGTTTTGGATACAATCATCTTTTCTAGTCTTTGTTGTTTATTATTGTAAACCTCAAAATTTCTTAGACTTATAAATGTTGGAAATTTCACCATTGGGAAATTTCATACTTGAAAATTTTCCTATTGATAGTGGGTCTTGACTATTGGAATGTGAACCCCATTGGCATGGGAGGTTCCTTCTCCTACCTTCTTAAGATTACTTTAGGACAGAAACCTTTTGCTGAACAATGGAAAGGACTTTGACCTATGCTTAAGCATAGAACAGGAATTTCTTTGAGTCATGATTGATTTTAGAATTGATACAATGGAGATACTTGGAATCAATCTCCACCCTACTCAGTCCTAACAGGATTGAGGAAGGGCTGTAGCAAAGGATCAAAGATTTAATTATTTGAAAATATGACCTTCAACAGACATGTGCCAATGGAGGCTCTAGCTTAAACCCAGGACCGCCCAGAGGTCTCTGGCTTTTGCACATGTCTGTTGAAGGTCATATTTTCAAATAATTAAATCTTTGATCCTTTGCTACAGCCCTTTGTAAATCCTGTTAACCTGAGTAGGGTAGAGATTGAAATAATTAAATTTTGATCTAGGCTGCAGCCCTTACTCAATCCTGTTAGGACTGAATAGGGTGGAGATTGATTCCAAGTATCTCCATTGTATCAATTCTAAAATCAATCATGACTCAAAGAAATTCCTGTTCTATGCTTAAGCATAGGTCAAAGTCCTTTCCATTGTTCAGCAAAAGGTTTCTGTCCTAAAGTAATCTTAAGAAGGTAGGAGAAGGAACCTCCCATGCCAATGGGGTTCACATTCCAATAGTCAAGACCCACTATCAATAGGAAATTTTTCAAGTATGAAATTTCCCAATGGTGAAATTTCCAACATTTATAAGTCTAAGAAATGTTGAGGTTTACATTGAAATGTTTCTGTCTGTTAACTTCATATTTTCAAAAAGACTTTAATCAAAAGTGCAAGGATGAGCAGCTGGGTAGCTCAGTGGATTGAGAGTCAGACTTAGAGATGGCAGGTCCTGGGTTCAAATCTGATCTCAGTCACTTCCCAGCTGTGTGACCCTGGGCAAGTCACTTAACCCCCATTGCCTAGTCTTTACCACTCTTCTGCGTTAGAACCAATACATAGTATTGATTCCAAGACAGAAGGTCAGGGTTTAAAAAAAAAGTGCAAGGAACTTTTTACAACTGAGTTTCTTTTGGAAAATGTATCAACAGAAAAAGATCGGGCTGGCTGGAAAACTTTGTGTTCATTCTACTGCTTGGGGAAAGGCTAGAAATGGTTCATTCTGTTCAGGAATGGCACAGTGGATACAAAAGACACTGTGATGTGGTTGAAACAACACTGTAAGGTCTAAACCATACAAACAAATTGGGGTATATGGGTTTGAGATTTAGACTGGAGAATGAATTCTCTTGTTCTTGACTAGAAAAATGTGGGAAGGGGAGGATAGAGTTAATTCCCTGCAAGATACTTTTCAGGTAGAGATCAAGACAGTTGCTTGCTATTCAAGGGGCCAGTCACAAGATTTGTTATAAACGTGGCTCAAGAAAACACATGAATGCAGGGTGTATCCAGGAAATGATCTGAATAGTGTCTGGAGTGTGAATACACAACCTTGCCTTATGTTAAAAAGCTAAGTAACCTTTGCACCCGGGAAGGGCACCTTTATTTAATATGTTGAAGATCGAGTCACATTACAGGGTGGCAAACACAGTTGAACCAGATCTAAGGATCTACCTTGGGTACAAGAGAAAATGGACTATCTGGGGCACAGGATTGTTGTTGCTTGTCCCTCCTTCTCTAAGAGGAAATGACATCATGGGGTGATATCTTTGCACATGAATTGGATTTAAGTGAGGCAGAGATGCACAAAATCCTCAGGCTCACTCTCTCTTCCAGAGTCATCCAAATCCAATGGCAGGACAAAAGTCAGGGTGATTGGCGATGTCCAGGGTTACAGGTGTTGACCTTTGTGTCTTCAATGTCTAACCAAGCTCTAAGCTCTCCACAGAACCTGTTTCATCTACCTTCATGGCCCTTGGAACAAATAGTTCTCACCTGCCCATTCCACTGGGGAAAGTCTTCACCATACACTCCCCTAACTCATGGATGGGTTGGAGACCTGTTAGTTACCCTCAAGCTGTAGCCCATCTGTCTAGACAACTTGATTGGTCAGGGGCCACTGGGCAAGTTTGTTGGAGTCCCAGGTAAGAGATGGGTGAAAGGTGGACACCAAAGAAGGATGAGCAGCCCTGAAAAGGTCTAGGCAAGCTCTCATGCCAGAAGTGCTAGTCTTCCCTGAACACCCCATACACACCTGCCCAGATAAATACAAGGAAGGTCCGAGGGCTACAAGAGGAAGATGTTCAGAAGAGAAGAAAGAAGAAGAACATTTAATCATAAGATCAAAGATCTACAGGACCTTAAAGGGACCTTGGAGATCATGAAGTACAACCTCCTCCAGTTTACAGATTGAGGAACCGAGGCTAGAAAGATAAGTGATACATGTGATACCTTACTTACACAAGGTCATAGGGATAGGAAATGGTGGAGCTGGGATTGCCTCCACAGGGTCAAAAACATTAACTACAAAGGGACCTGAGAGACAATGAACTCACAGAATCACCATGGGAGAAGGAATATGAAATGATATGGTAGAAATCACAAGATTTCAAATCAGAGGACTGGGTTGGACTGCCAGCTTTGCTACTAATTGACTGATGGTGAGAAAGTGCCTTCACCAGTCTGGTCTTCGCAGCTTCCTCATGTGTAAAATGAGGACGTTAGACATGATGATCTTGGTTTCTCCCAGTCCTAGGTGACCCAGAGGAGAGGGAGAAGAAGGGAAGAAGTCTTCTGGACCCCAGGTCTGGTGCTCTATCCACTGTGACCAGCTGTCCCAATAATTCTTATAGGCATATTTCAAATTTAAGAAGACTCCAAAACGGGAGCTGCTCGCAGTAAATGGGTGGTCTGTGGGGGTGGGGTGGGGATTTCCAACAAAAGAATGGCACAACTAAGGCAGCATTTTAGGAAGAACAATCTGTATGTCTGTGTGCACACAGGAGGAGGAGGAGGAGGAGGATGAAGTAGCCAACCAGTCTAGTTGGGAGGCAACAGACATGAGGGCATGAGAACTAGACCAGTGAGGTGCTAACAAGAGTGACAAGGACAGTACAGTTATGCCTGACATTTTGAAAGACTTAATGACAGACTGACTGACGATACACAGTGAAGGATAAGGATGAGTCAACTTTGAGGTATCCTGCCAGACTGGGAGAATGGTGCCACAGACAGAAATGGAGACAATTCCCTTTTCAGAGTGAAAACAAACAGGATATAAGATGTTTGTTCCCTCTGCTGCCCAAAGAATATGGCCCAATAAAGGCAGGGAAAGCAGCATAGCCCATAAACCCTCATCTTAACAAGGTCATATTATTGACTGGCCCATGTCCTGAGAAGCAGTTTGTGCTGTTAAACTTAGAAAGAGCCTCTTTTCTCTCTAGACTTGCATATTACAGGCTAGTTTTACTATGGAAATAATGGGATTTGAATTCAGAGGGACTGGGTTTAAATCTTAGCTTTCCCACTTGCTATCTGCATGGCTTTGGGGAAGTCATTTAACTTCTCTTGGTCTCAAAATGAGGGAGCTGGAATAAACGCCCTCTGAGGTCCTTTTTTTAAAAAAATTCAAAGTTATTTTATTTCCCCAATGACATGTAATAATAATTTTCAACATATGTTTTCCGAAATAATAAGATCCAAACTGTCTCCTCTTCCCTCCCCCAACTCAGAGATGATAAGGAATTTGATCTGGCCAGATATGTATGATCATGCAAAACCAAAATATCAAAACCAACCCATAAATACAGTGATGTGAAAGACAACTCCAACAGTTCTTTCTCTTGAGGTGGAGAGCCTTCCCTGCTTATGAGTCCTTCAGAATCGTCCCAGACCACTGCATTGCTGAGAGTAGCCAAGTTTTAGGGGTTGATCATCGCACGATACTGCTGTGACTATGTATAATGCTCTTCTGGTTCTGCTTATTTCACTCTGCATCAGTTCCTGCAGATCTTTCTAGCTTTTTCTAAAATCATCCTGCTTATCACTTCTCATAGCACAATAGTTTTCCATCACCAACATATACCACAATTTGTTCATCCATCCCAATTGATGGACATCCCTTCAATTTCCAATTCTCTAAGGTCCTTTCTTACTCAAAATCTATGATTCTAGTCTTCATACTAACCATTAATCTCACAATGATTAATTTGGAAAAAGTCCAGTAAATGGGAAACAATTTTTTTTCTCATTTCCAACAGGCACAATTTAAATAGGAATTCTATACTAGCTCTTCCAGCTCTATAGCCAATGGCATATTCTCCTCAGCATGGCATAGTAGATAGAAGCCAGAAAGATCTGAGACTCATTAGCTACGAGACCCTGAACAAGTCACATAGCTTCTAAGTACTCTCAGCAAGTCTTTCAGAATATACTTAATTTTTTTTTTAACCCTTACCTTCCATCTTGGAATCAATTCTATGTATTGGTTCTAATGCAGAAGAGCAGTAAGGCGTAGGCAGTGGGAGATAAGTGATCTGCCCAGGGTCACACAGCTAGGAAGCGTCTGAGGCCATATTAGAACGCAGGACCTCCCATCTCCAGTTCTGACTCTCTGTCTACTGAGTCCAGCAGCCACGTCCAATATTATACCTTTAAAAGCAGATACATATCAATCTGCCCTGGTAGGGAGTTTCCTCACCTATTCAGGCATTTTCAGGAGAAAATAAGTCTTTCTCCATATTTTCTCCTTTGATGTTACAAAGAGGAAAGGGATCAAGAACAGACCTGTGATTTCATTAATATAAGGAACTCTCAAATAAGCTATATGATATTGTGAATAGAGTGCCTGGCCTGGAGTTAGAAAGATCTGAGTTCGAATTTGGTCTCAGAATGTATTAGCTGTTTGATACTGGGCAAGTCGCTTAACCCTGTTTGTCTTGGTTTGCACATCTGTAAAATAAACTGAAGAAGGAAATGTCAAACTGCTCTTTGTGACCCATTTGGGATTTTCTCAGCAAAGATATTAGAGCGGTTTGACATTTCCTTCTTCAGTTTATTTTCTCCTGAGGGTCAAAGGTTTTTCAATTTAGTTGTAGTAAACACTAGTAAAAAAACAACTTAATTCAGTTTTTTTTCCTCATTCAGAGTAAGGTAATCCTTACAATTCATTTGTTCAGATTGGCAAACGGGAGTCTTAGAACTTCAATGGGCCTTAATATCAATATGGATATTCCCAACAGAACAGATTGCAATTTAATCACACCTTATCTTGTACAAGTTGTGTCCTCCTCCTACCATAAGTCCCCTAAAGGGGTCCACCTAATGCTCTGGGAGATCTTTTAGGCTTTTTAAAATGGCATGGGTATCCAGCAGTATCTGGTTTATCCATTTCTGGTTCTTTGCTCTATAAATGACTAGTCTACCTCCTTTTCCAAGTATGTATTTTATAGATGTTTTATACCATCAAAAAAAAATTCCTTCTGTCTTAGAATCAATACTAAGTATCAGTTCCAAGGCAGAAGAGCAGTAAGAGCTAGGCGATGGGGGTTAAGTGTCTTACCCAGGGTCACACAGCTAGGAAGTATCTGTGACCAAATTTGAACCCAGGACCTCCCATCTTTAGACCTGGCTCTCAATCCATTGAGCCATCTAGCTTCCCTTTCTTATATCACTTTCATGACATGCAAGTCATTGCTGGTAATAGCTTATAGCCTATTTAGGCTCAATGTATACTTCTCCATTGCTTTTTTGGTTATCCACAAGTTTGATTATTTGAAACTGTGGCATTCCACCATTTGCAGTCATATCATATCAACAGAAGAATTTTGCTACTAAAAAGATGAGTTTTTGTCCCAAGGAGAAAGCAGCGTGGGATCATTGAACATCCTGTAGATATGCAGTTCTGCCTAATCTCTTCCTCCTATTCAACTGTGGACTCTGCAAGTGAGCAATTCATCTGTAGTGTCCAAGAGACATGTGTTCATAGATCAACTCAATGGACTGTTCATTCAACAGGAAACAGAACATCTTATTCAATATTTGCAACAACTTCAACAAATTATTTTTAACTGTCTTTATTCCATATATATTCAGTTAAGGGATAAAAGAAATTTTTAAAAAAATAATAGAGAAAAAAAGGGAGAAAGAAGGAAAAAACAGTTAGAAAAGAGCTAACAAGACAGAAAGGCAGACAGAAGGAAAAGAAAAAGAAAGCCTTATGTTAGACCAAAGTAGAAGGATAAAGAAAGAGAAAGATTAAAGTTTAGTAGACTCTTAGAGAAGTTAAATGGAGGTAGCTGCTGTACTCACACCCTATCATTGAATGGGTTGTGGAATTTGATTATTCAATGTTGACAGCTTGGTACCTGCTCTCGTCCTTGAACAAGCTGGGCTCTGAAGGAGTTTGCCAGTTTCGTAAGGGGACTGGGAAGCAATTTTTCTGGCTTGAGCAACAGCACCCTCCTTTCTTTCCCACGTCCCAGTAGCACAGATGAAACAGAGGTTCCACAATATTTGAATAGATCTGTAATTTCCTATATGTGGATAGAGGTTCCTTCCAGCAATGTTCATTCTGTGTTGCTCTTGCCCCATGTTCTACTACAAGTTTGTCTCAGGGAGTCCACCCAACATGCTGGTGAATATTCTCCATTTCTTCTGATACTGAGAGGTTACTGGCAGAGAAGATAGATTGTACATCAGTTATCCCTCATATTTACCATGGGACCAATCTATCTTACTTTTGGATCATATAGTTATTTCTTCTTTTTTGTGCTACATAATTTTTAAATGGACTTTATCTACAAGTGTCCCAGCCTCTCCTCCCCTTCCTACAGTATAGAAGGCATCATCTGGGAGACAGACACGTACATACAAATTATATCTCTCCTGTTTCCACCTTTCGATTCACTCCCTGGAAGTAACATTCACGATTCATTCTTCAAGTATTAAATCTGCAGTGTTGTATGATATTCTCTTGGCTCTGTTCATTCCATTGTTCATTATTCCATGTAGTTCTTCCCAAGTTCTTTTGAAACTGGTCTGCTCATCATTTCTTATGGTGCAATAGTATTCCATCACAATCATATACCATAATTTGTTCAACCATTCCCCACTTGATAGGCATCCCCTCAGCTTCCAGTTCTTTGCCACCACAAAGAGAGCTGCTATAAATATTTTGGAACATATGGATTCTTTTCCTTTTTCCCCGATTTCCTTGGGAAACAACTCTGGGTATAATTCCAAACTGCTCTCCAAAATAGCTGGATCAGCTCACAGCTCCACCAACAGTGTATTAGTATCTCCATTTTCCCACATCCCCTCCAACATTTGGATCATATACTTCTTTGATAATACTCTTTACTCTGGCTCTTCTTTGGAGGGCTGAAATTATTATATGTTCCAGCCTGCTCACATTCACCATGTATATCTCCACTGTCCTCTGAGTGATATTGATTTTCAATAGTATAAAATTTTAAAAAGCTTCTGGGGGCAGCTAGATGGCTCAGTGGATTGAGAGCCAGGCCTAGAAATGGGAGGTCCTGGATTAATATTTGTTCTCAAATACTTCCTAGCTGGGTGACCCTGGGTAAGTGATTTAACTTCCATTGCCTAGCCCTTACTGCTCTTCTTGCCTACACAGCATTGATTCTAAAACAGAAGGTAAGGGTTTTTTAAAAAATGATGTTGCATGGAGCACACATGGACTGATGAACTTGTTTCAAAATTTCTCCCACAGGTTGGGAACTCTCAATCTAATCCAAAACTCACATATTCATAGATGAAAAAAAGAAGGCTGAGAGGGGAAGATAATGTGCCCAAGGTTACTATATATGTGCTGATCTGCTTATTAAACCAAAATCTCCATGAAGGCATGGACTATGTCTCGCCTAAACTCTCTCTCCCCTAATCCTCCTTTAGAATTTTAGCTGTCATAATCAAGGGCAACTGGGTGGCATAGTGGATAGAGTGCCAGACCTGGAGTCAAGAAGACCTACAGCCTCAGACACTTACTAGCTATATGACGCTGGGCAATTCGCTTTGCCCTCTTTGCCTGGGTTTCCTCATCTGACAAATGAGTTGGAGAAGGAAATGGAAAACCACTCCAGTAGCCATGAAAACTCCAAACAGGGTCATGAAGAGTCATTCACAACTGAAATGACCACACAAGGAGAAACCATAAAAACAGTTTCACTCTCATCCCTCAATCTTCTCAACTCCTAGCTAAGCATCCACAGTCCCTACAAGAAATCCTTAAATGGCATTAATAATCTTCATCATCCTCACTGATTTCCTCAGAATGCTCTCCACCTCTCCATCGATGTCCTTTCGAAATTATGGTTCTTGAGAAATGAATACAATGTTCTAGAGACAGACTGATCAGATGGATGTCAGAGCTGTAAAGGCCTTTGGAACACAAAATGTCAAAGCTAAAAGGATCCTTAAAGTAGATTTAGGGCACCCCAATAATAATAATAAATAACAACAACAATAATATCTAGCATTTATATAATGCTAAGAAGTTCTGCAAAGTGCTTTACAAATATTATCTCATTTTAATCTTACAACCTTGCGGGGATTACTTACTATTATTCCCATTTTACAGATGAGGAAGCCAGGGCAGACAGGTTAAGTGACTTGCCCAGGGTCACATAGCCAGTGTCTTAAATAGAATTTGAACTCAAGTCTTCTTGACCTCAGGTTCAGTGCTCTAACCATTGAGCAACCTATTCACACTTTCACAGACAGAATTCAAATGAACTTAATGCATATTTGTTAAGTGCCCACTGTGAGCAAGGCACTGTACTCAGTGCTCTGGGAGAGAGAAAATTTAGATAAGACATGTTAAGATCTATAGACAAGTGTAGTAAAAAATAAAACATGAAAAGCATATTAGAGAAATGCAAGCAAAATTACTAAGACAAGTCAAGGAAGGCTTCTTGGAAGAGGAGACATTTTAAAGGTTGGTTAGTTCTGCTTTCCTGGCTTTCTTTCCCTCATTCACTCCTTTCCTATTTTTCTCTGGTCTTTAACTGGTGGAAAATAGGGTGGAAGAAAGCCTATTATTATTATTTATTAAACCCTTACCTTCCATCTTAGAATCAATACTGGATATTGGTTCTAAGGCAGAAGAGTGGTAAGGGCTAGGCAATGGGGATCAAGTGACTTCCCCAGGGTCATATAGGTAGTGACTGAGGTCAAATTTGAACTCGGGACCTCCCATCTCTGGGCCTGGCTCTCAAGCCAATGAGCTACCCAGCTGCCCCCAGGAAAGCCTATTTTTTTTATTTTTTTTTTATTTATTTATTTTTTTAAATATATTTTATTTGATCATTTCCAAGCATTATTCATTAAAGACATAGATCATTTTCTTTTCCTCCCCCCCCCACCCCCCATAGCCGACGCGTAAGTCCACTGGGCATTAGATGTTTTCTTGATTTGAACCCATTGCTTTGTTGATAGTATTTGCATTAGAGTGTTCATTTAAAGTCTATCCTCTGTCATGTCCCCTCAACCTCTGTATTCAGGCAGTTGCTTTTTCTCGGTGTTTCCACTCCCATAGTTTATCCTTTGCTTATGAATGGTGTTTTTTTCTCCTGGATCCCTGTAAGTTGTTCAGGGACATTACACCACTACTGATGGAGAAGTCCATTACGTTCGATTATACCACAGTGTATTAGTCTCTGTGTACAATGTTCTCCTGGTTCTGCTCCTCTCGCTCTGCATCACTTCCTGGAGGTTGTTCCAGTCTCCATGGAACTTCTCCACTTTATTATTCCTTTGAGCACAATAGTACTCCATCACCAACATATACCACAGTTTGTTCAGCCATTCCCCAATTGATGGGCATCCCCTCATTAGGAAAGCCTATTTTAAGGGACTTGTTGAGGGAAATTCAAGGATTGAGGCTCTGTGTGGCTTCTCAGATTAATCTTTCTACCTTGTTTAAAGACCATTATTAAAACTAAAAAATTAAGTAGTTGTTGAATAAGTAATGTATATTATGAATAAATGAATAGACTTGGTTTGTTTTTTTAAAAAAACAACAGAAAAAGCAAAGCTTTGAACCAACTTCTTTGGGTATAGGAAGGGAAAGCAGAACCTTTGGGGTGTGAACAAAAGCAGAGAAATTAAAAACAAATTTTCTTAAGTGTCGAAGGCATTCAAGTGATTAATCATAGAATGCATAGAAGCAAGTGGTGTGAGATAAGGCTGGGAAGAAAGGATGGTAGCAGAGTGTGTAGAGCCTTGAATGCCAGGTAAACCCTGTTGAACTTTATTCAGTAGGTTCCCAGGAAGAATTGAATAGATCAAAGGGAGAAGAGAACAGAATGACCTGTTAGGAAACTGCTGCAATTGTGTAAGAAGGAAATGAAGGCTGGTCCTAGGAATGGAAAGTTCTATTCAGACACAGTCACTGAAATGGATGTGGAATGAAAGAATAAATTAACGAGCATAATTAGGCATTAATTTATGGCAAAGAGTTCAATAAGAGAATGAGAGAAAGGGAGATCCCTCCCTTTCGTGGATGGTTTCAGGGAGGAGGTGACATTTTGGCTGGACTTTGAAGGAGAGAAAGGTAGATGTCAATTGCATGGACAGTTTCCCCTGTGATTTTTGTGACTGACATATATTATATATATGTATATATGATATCTATATTATATATGTGACATCTGTATGATATATAAAATACGTTACCACGTAACCATGTGAAATTTATATTTTCAAAAAGTCACAGAGGAAACTCATTTAATTCAAACATATATGAAATAGGTAACCAGCTTCTGCCTGAACTTGGGGATTTTTTCATGCTAGGTAAATTTAACTCCTGACTGTTAAAGCACAATGCTTCAGACATGCAGAAAGGACTCACTGAGATGCTGTAGACACCTCGGAGGAGGTGATTCCCCAACAAACCCCGGATTTCCAGCTTCCTTTTCTAGAGACTTCAGAGAGAGGATTTCCCCCTGGAGTGTTATCCAGCCTTCTCTCCTTGGGGCAGCTCCCCAATGAAAAGCTCATCCTCTTGGGCATTTTGTCTATTCTAATCTGCATAACTTCTCTGACTTCTGTTTACTGTTTTGCTTGGACAAATGAATTTACTCACGATTGGGCTTTTTGCGATGGTCTTTGTGTAACTTGTGTTTGAAAGAATCTAAACCGGCCAGAATAAACTAAAGACTACCTCCCCTGAAGAGCGATCAGGGAAGGAGTTTGGTTCTGAACTTTTCCCTTCCTAAACTACATATATGTAAAATACATGTAATGATATGGGTATAAAATGTACATATGTAAACACATGTATACATTAAATATACATAAAATATATATTTGCTTTAATTCTAAGAAACTGTGGAAAATGTTGGAGAGAAAAAGAGAGGGAAACAGGCTAGGAGAACAGGAAAGGATGTGCTACAAAATGAAAATTAACCAGTTTCATTCTGAGCATTACATTGGCATTGCTATTGAACAATTCAGCAAATAATTTTTTTTTTAATTAGAATAGCGTTTTTATTGAAAAGACATTGTCAGGAGAAAATGGTTTATGATGTTGTGGATTTTAATTTTCTTTTTAATTATTTTTAATTAACATTTTTTAATTTTAATTTTTAAATATTTTTCCATGTTTCCATAATTCGTTTTCTCTCTCCCCTTCCCCCCTCCCAGAGCCAACAAGCAATTCCACTAGGTTGTACACATGTTCACTTGATACCTATATTCTTATTATTCATTTTTGCCAGAGAGCCCACAAATACTTATTATTAAAGCACCGTGCCAAGGAAAATGGTTCTTTCTTTTTGGAGGTTCTATTGTATTTTAATTTCTGTTGTACTATATTTCCCAATTACGTTGAATCCGACTCAGCCAACAAACAGTGCCCATAATGCTACTTGGAGTAATCATGTTGAAAAGAAGAACCTGAGTTACTGCAGTCCTGAGTTATAAATTTGTCATCCAGCTTAAGGACTGCTCATCTCGGGTCGGTTCCATCTTCTGATTTCTAGCTAGCAGAAACCTGAGAAAGATTGACAGTGTTTCCCTTTCCACCTGCCTTTCTATCTTCTATCTAGAGGTACATATTCCATATCTCACTTCAAAATCTGTGCAAATGCGATGCATTTAGCAAATGTTTCATTTTGACCTCTTTGTATCAGTGCCTAAGCAAGAATTTTCAACTAGCTTTAGAGGAGTCTCTAGCTGATAACATTCTCATATCTATACAATTATGCATTTTAACTACTTGTATTTACCTTGGGCAGACAGGTGGTGAAGTGGATAAAGCATTGAGACTTGAGTCAGGAAGACCTGAGTTCAAATTCTGTCTCAGACACTTATTAGCTATGTGACCCTGGACAAATCGCCTATCTGGCTGTTTTCTCCTCTGCAAAATGAACTAGAAAAGGAAATGGCAAAGAACTCCAGAATCTTTGCTAAGAGAACACTGAATAGGGTCACAAAGAGTCAGACATGACTGAAATGCCTGAACAAGTCACCTTACTTTCTAGTTAGAAGAGTACCTGAACCCCACGCAACACAAATGCAGTATGTTCATAAAGAGCCACGCTAGTTACTGAAACTCCTTTCCAAATGTGCCATGATGCTGGAGTTTCCACTCTGCCCATCTTTCTCCTTAAGTGACCTAACTTGTGAGTTTTAATTGGCCTCTTTGTAAAACTGTATTAGGGATACTCCATTTTTATTTGCCATTGGTTTTATTGGTTGCGACAACACTATAACTACTGCCAAAGAAGGCAGATCAAAGGTGTTTCAATGTGTCTCTGGGATAGTGGGAAATGGTCTTATCTCACTTGTTACCCTCTGTCTTAGAATGGATACTATGTATTGGTTCCAAGGCAAAAGAGTGGCAAGGACTAGGCAATGGGGGTTAAGTGACTTGCCCAGGGTCACCCAGCTAGAAAGTGTCTGAGGTCACATTTGAACCCATCTCCAGGCCTAGCTCTCTATCCACTGAGCCACTTAGCTGCTCTATTAATTTGCTTCTTAGATCTTATTCGTTAATGGTCATCAGTGGTGACTACACTTCCTCCTACCTCTTGTCATTCCTCCCCTGTAGCTGGAGTGCTGTACTGTGTCTTAAAAAGCTAGAAAATCAGAATTGAGGGAATGGAAGCTGTGAAGAAGTCTGGATTTGACTTATGGCTCAATTATTACCTGAGACAGTGAGTTATAGTATAAAAAAGACTAGATCTCAGGTCTAGGTAGTTCTAATCCTGCCACACTAACTGTGAGATCTTGAACAAGTCATTTCCCTCTCTTACACTTTTCTCTTCTGTACAATAAAGTTATTGTACCAGATAATCTCTAAAGACCCTTCTAGCTCAAAAAGTAGGGGCCTTTATTATGACAAGGCAATTCTTTTATGCCTCCCAAATTAACTCACTGTCTCATTCACCACAGCAGCTCTTCCTCCCTTTACCTTCTTAGCTGAAAAAAAGCTGGTGCTGTTTGCTGAGACCTCCCTGTTGTCCCCTTCTCCTCATCCTATATCACTCAGATTCCTTCTGCTACTGTCTCCTCCTTCACCCTTGTCTTGAATCAATAAGGTGACCCTTTTCCTTGCCAAGGCAAAGACCTCCATATGCATAGAGGATCCCATTCCATTCCATTCTCCAGCAGATTGCCCCTTCCATCATCCCCACCTTCTCACTTCTTGTCTATAGGCTGTGGCTACTGTACTGCCTACAAACATGCCCCTTTCAACTTCATATTCAAAGTCTTCCTTTGACTCATGCATTCCTACTAGCTTTCATCCTATATCTTCCCCTTTTTCATGGCTAAACTCCTTGAGAAAGTCTTCTATAACCAACACCTCCACTTCCTTTCACGCCTTTCTAACTCTGTACAACCTGGCGTTTGACGTCTTCATTCAAATGAAACTGCTCTCTCCAGAGTTACCAATGACCTCTTAATTGCCAAATCACTGACAGCCCTTCATCCTGCTTGACCTTCCTGTAGCATTTGCCACTCGTGATCGGCCTCTTCCCCCTGACACTTTCTTTTGGATTTCCTTGGCACTGTTCTATCCTGATCTTTCTCCCATCTGGCCATTCCTCAGACTTCTTTTTTGGAGGTTCACCCAAGTTACACGGGTGGGCTACTGGGCAGCTGTTGTGAAGATGTAATGGCAAAGGAACCACCCCATTGGGCTTGGATCAGTGAACAGCCAGTCCACCATTGGGGTGCTTGTTGAAGCTTCCTCCATCTGTCATGTCCCATGTCTCAAGCCTCTGTCTATTGGACTGCTCCATTTGTGGCTGCTGGGTCCATTCCTCATTTCCTCTCAAATAGCCTTCCCCCAAGAAGAATTCCATTAAACAACACCCCCCCCCTCAGCAGCAGTCCCCCAACAGCCTCCTCCAACTCGGTCACTTCCCATGATTTCCTTGGCCCCTTGGCCCAGGAATCTTTTCCTCATCCTCCCTCCAGCGCTGTGACTAGAACCTGGAACCTGCACTTAGCAGATCATGCCAGAGCTGGCCACTGCGGTCTCCCCTAGTTCCTAGCAGTTAGGACCAGCCTGGGGGCACCTCTCCACAAGCTGTCCCTGTGTGAGGTGACTGCCCTCTTTGGCTTCAGTCTGCCCTCACTGCTGCTCTCCTCTTCCTTCCTTCTATTCGTCAGCTTCCTGGTTACTAAGCCTCAGCCCTCCTTGCTGTGGAACTCTTATCCTTCTTGACACCACAGTCAGTAAATTGGGGAAGAGAAATTGTGAGAAAAAGATCTTGATCCTGAGTGATCCGTAGAGCTCTGATCTGGGCCCTCTTCCCTTCTCCCTCGAATTATTTAACTTGGTGATCTCATTAGCTGCCGTGACTTCAATCATCGTCTCTAGACTGATAATTCTCCGTTTTACTCATCCAGGCCTACCCTCTCTCCTAACCTCCAGACTCACATCTCCAACTCGATGTGTCTAAACCTGAACTCATCATCTTTCCTCAAACTCTTCCCTCCTCTGAAGTTCCCCATGGATGTGGAGAGCTTTACCAACCTCCCAGTCATCTAGGCTCCCAACCCCAGTGTCAGCCTGCTGTATAGTACTTAATTACCGGCCCCATCTCCAATCTGTTGCCAATAAAAAATGAATGAATATATATATATATATATATATATATATATATATATATATATATATATATGCACACACACACACACACATATATATGTAGGTGCTAATTTATTTAGGAAAGAGTACTCTAGTGAGGCAGCGAGGTGGTTCAGTGGATTGAGAGCCACACCTAGAGATAGAAGTCCTAGGTTCAAATCTGGCCTCAGAAACTTCCTAGCTGTGTGACTCTGGGCAAGTCACTTAACCCCCATTGCCTACCCCTTCTGCCTTGGAACCAATACATTGTATTGATTCTAAGACTGAAGGTAAAGATTTTTTTTTTTTTAAAGACTGGTATAGGAGTTCAAATGAAAGGAACTTTGGAGAAATCTGGAAGGACCAAGAAAGGTTTCATTAGGGAGGCAGAACTTTAGTTAGTCCTTGAAAGCCCAGCAATTTTACCTTCATAATCCCTTTCACTTATCACGTCTTCTCTCCTCTGACATTGCTACTCCCCTGGTACAGGTGGCCCATCTCACGTCTAACACACACACACACACTCAACTATTTCAATAGCCTTCTGGTTACTCTCCTTGCCTTGTCTCTCTTCACTTTAGACTATTCTCCTTTTAGCTGTCAAACAGGTCTGACCATGTAACCCCTCTCTCTATTCACTAAACTCCAGCGGCTCCCTCTCACCTCTGGGCAGCCTCTAGAGGAAAGACTCTGTTTGGTGTTTAAGCTCTTCATGACCCGTTTCCTTCCTGCCTTTCTAGTCTTTTTACACCTTATTCATCCCGGGACTCACTGGTCTCCCTATTGTTCCTTGGACAAGACATTCCATCTCATTTCTAGCCTTTCGCATTGGCTGCTGCCCCCAAACTTGGAATTCTCTCCTTCATCTCTGTCTCCCGGCTGCCTACAAGTCTCAGCTGAAATTTCTTCTTCTATAAGAAGCATTTTCTGATCCTCCCTAATGCTGGTAGTTACTTCTCTCAACTGATTATCTCCACCATATACCATTTGATATAGTTGTCTCTTCCAGTAGACTGTGAGCTCCTTGAGAGTAGGTACTATTTCCTGCCTTTCTTTGTAACCTCTGAACTTAACACAGTGCCCGGCACATAGTAGGTGCTTCATAATTGCACAGTGAATGACTGCCTGACTATAAACCCTGCCCCACTCAACCACTTTGGAGCTGGATGAGACTGCTCATCTTCTACCCATCTAACAGGGATGGTGTGAACATTAAGCTTATTTTGTTCTACCCTTTTGTCATTGCCTCCACACCCTCCTCCCCACATGACTTTCTTCATTCTTCAAGGCTCAGCTCAGGTTTCCCTTCCTCCACATATGACCACAGTGACCTTTTCCTCCTCCGAACCCAGAAAGCAATCCCCACTTATACAACTGATTTATTTGATAATGAATAAAATATCATTTTGGAATAACTTTCCTTTCCAAAATGTAATTTACCACCTTTATCCCCATTCCTCTCCCTCTAACCAGCTCTCCGATTTCCATGAAAAGCACTGCCGTCTTCCCAGTTTGTCTGATTCTTCTCCTCATCACTCCCCTCATCTTTAATCATTTGTTAAGTCCTGTCCATTCTCCCTCCATAACTTAGAATTGATAATAAATGTTGATTCCAGTATAATCCAGTGAAATTGCTCATCAGCTCTGGGAGTGAGGAGGGAAGAAACGAGGGAAAGAACATGAACCATGTAACCAAAGAAGAATATTCTAAATAAATAACTAAAATGTAAAAAAAAATTGATTCCAAGGCAGAAGAGCCTGGGGGTAAGTGACTTGCCCAGGGTCACTCAGCTAACACAATAACTCTTGCATCTAGGCCAGTCTCTTCCTGCATAATCCTAACACCCAAGGTGTCTTGGCTTCTAGTATCCTCTCTCCAAGCCTTCCTCTGTGCAGCTGCTAAAATAACCTTCCTAAGGCATACATCTGACTCAAATGTCCCTGCTCAAATGCCTCTGGGAGAAAATGCAAACTCCACAGGCTTAGATATTTAAGTCCCTTTACAATCCAATGTCAATCTGCTTTACTGGTCTAAATTCATATTCCTCCTTGTCACATACACTATAATTCCAACCAGTCTGGACTATTTGCTATTCCCCAGATTTAAGAATTGCTGTCTTGCCACTATGAATTCCCCAGAGCAGCCCCCAAGTCTGGGATGCATGCCTTCCTCATCTCTCCCTTTCAGAATCTTCATTTTCTTTCAAGGCTTAAGTATCACCTATTTTGTGAAGCCTTACTCTCCACCTTCCCCAACTACCCTGCCCCAGTTAGAATTGTCCTCTCCATGCTTCCCCCCCCTTTTAAACTTTTACCTTCTATCTTAGAATTGATATTAATTATAGATTCCAAGGCAGAAGAGCAGTTAGATCTAGCTAATGGGGGTTAAGTGACTTGCCCAGGGTCACATAGCTAGGAAGTGTCTGAGGTCACATTTGAACCCAGGACCTCCTGTTTCTAGATGTAGCAGTCTATCCACTGTTGTGGAAAGGAAAACTGTGAATCAAGCTTTTGCATTTCTGCCCACTGAGGTGGAGCAGTCAGCAGTTGGAATATGACAGGAGGAGGAGTGACAGTTGGAGTGAGAGAAGAGGATTGTGGGAGAAACTGCTAACAGAAGGGTCTTTGCCTTCTGAACTCTGTCAAGTGTGGAGCAAAGACCTGGAACTCTAGATCCCAACCTGTGGAAAAGCCTTGCCTCCATTTCCCTTACCCAGATGAAAAAGAAGGTTCCTGTATGTTTGAAAGCATCCATTAGAGGAGGAACAAACAACAACAGCTGCTGAGAAGGAGCTGATCCCTTAACTTCAGGGGGTCATCCTGAAGATCCTTTGCATCCCTTGACCTTCTGAAGAAGGACATTTGACACTTGTTACGGTAGGATAGAGACATTGATTAGCTAAGAAGAAGATAGATAAGTTGAAGCTGAGCCATCTTGGTTCAGCTAAAGGAAAAACTAGAAACCCAGTAGGGTCTCCACTTCCCTCAAACCTCTCCCTTTTCTTGATTTACTCTATTAAACTATTCGAGAAATAGAAGATCACAGTCAGATTCATATTGAAGGGAGAACAAAGAAAGAGAGGCAGGTGGCTAAGCTGGCCATTAGCCTAGGTAAAAAACAAGAACCAACAGTAACAGTCTGTTTGCCAAACAGGGGGAACCCCTGGGGTTCAAGTACTAGTCAAGCCTTGCTAAGTACTCTCCACTAGTCCCCAGACGTCCTCTCAAGGACACTGGTCCTGTCATCCTTAGCCTAACCTAACCCAGGGTACCTCTCCTGTGGGATGAGTGTGAGGGAACTTCAAAAACAACCTCTTAGCCACAGCGAATTCCTCCATTTTCCCTCTCCAGCCCCCCAGAATCTCTCTGTCCTTTCACCTCCTCTATTCGCTGTTACCAACTCTTCCTTATCCCCAGTACCCCTTCAATCCTCTCCAATACCTTCAATATTACACAGTGCTACCTCCTCTCCGTATGTTCCTAGCACACTTTTCCAAAATCTTTTTCTCACCATCAATCCCTGTTTTGTATTCCACTGATCTGTGTACATTTTACTCCTTTGCTCACCTGTTCCCACCCCAGTAGAATGAAAGACCCCAAGGGCGGTTGGGAACTGAGCAAATGAAATATTTGCATCCTTAATGCTTATCACAGTACCTTGTACAAAGGAAGGCACAAAATAAGTGTCTGGGAGAATTACCAGTTTATTTTTTACCCATAACAGTTATTTATATTTTTTATTTTCCTTTACCTTTTCATGTGCTTATAAATGTTAATTTTTTTTATCTGTTGGGGCAGCTAAGGAGCACAGTGGGAGGACCTGGGTTCCAATCAAATCTCAGGTATTTCCTAGCTATGTGACCTTGGGCAAGTCACTTAACCCTGATTGTAAAGCTCTTGCCACTCTTCTCTTTTAGAATTGATACTAAGAGTTTTTTAAATTATCTATTATCTTTTATATCACCTACATTTCTCAATATATTCTCCACTCCCCCTTCTCCCAAAGAGCCATCCCTATGAACAAAAAATATAGAGAAAAGAAGCCTCTTCAGTCAAACTAGCCACCCCATTAACCGGATCTAACATTGTCTGCAATGTTCCATGCATTAAAACATGTCTGAAGTCCCCTAATTCTGCACAAAAGGAAGAAAGGCAGAATCTTATATTTCATCTTTGGGGCCATATGGGCATCATAATTTCACATGTGCTCACAGCTTGTCTCCTGAGTTGAATTTTAAGTTCTTGGAAGTAAAGAGCCACGAATGTTACAATTTTGTGTCCCCTTTGGTACCTACTACAATACAGATGATCAATAATCAGACACCAATTGAAGTCTGAAAATCATTTTTGAGTTCATAAGGAGAAGGCATTATAGTTATTCATTCAAGCCATCTAATGATTATCCAGAATGAAGGAAAATTTTGAATATTTTCCATATTCACAAGTAATCAAAAAATCTTCACATCTGGGAATACAAATGTCCATTTATAAATTAGGTTAACAAGCATTAAAAAAAAAAACCTTACCTTCTGTCTTAGAATTAATATTGTGTGTTGGTTCCAAGACAGAAGGGCATCAAGGGCTAGGCAATGGGGGTCAAGTGACTTGTCCAGGGTCACACAGCTAAGAAATGTGTGAAGCCAGTTTTTGACAAGCATTTGTTAAGAACTCATTGTGTCTCAGGCACTGTGCTGTCATTTACAATGATAATTGTTTATTAAATGGAGAAATCAAAATCAGTCAGAAATCAGTGTGGTTTGTCAGTTTGAGAGATGGTAAAAAAGAGAAGCAGCCAAGAATTCTGTTCTTTTTTTTCCTTAACACTTCCTGTCTATCATAGAATCAATACTGTTAACTAGTTCCAAGGCAAAAGAGTAGTAAGGGCTAGGCAAATTAGGTTAAGTGACTTGCCCAGGGTCACACAGCTAGGAAGTGTCTAAGGCCAGATTTGAACCAGGACTTCCCCTCTCCAGTCCTGGCTCTCTAGCCACTGAGCCACCTGACTGCCCCCAAGAACTCTGTTGTTGAGGATGCTCTATACCTTTTCCCCTATGACTCTTCCAGAGGGAAGGGAGTGGGGAGAAGGTTTCCTCTTTTCTCCACCTCACCCTCAGGACTGGTATCTTAAAGCATAGCATTAGTCCAGAAAACTACCCCATGACCAGAAGAGAGCAGCCCAAAGAGCCTCAAGCTTGAGTTCAGTCAAGCTGGCCTGGGAAAAGAGAACGGTGTCTGGGCAGAGGTACTTACTGCCAAATGTGATGGGGTGTAGGGTGAGGCAGCTGGGCGGCTCAATGGATTGAGAGCCAGACCTGGAGATGGGAGGGACTGGGTTCAAATTTGGCCTCAGACACTTGGCAAGGATTAAAAAAAAAAAAAAGATGCTATAGCTTGGTAGGCAATGGGGAAGTGGAGAATAATTATCACCAAGAGATAAAAGAGATGCTTTTCTTTGGAATTTCAGACTAGCTTTAGAAGACAGCAGACAATAAGGGAAATTTTGCCCCTTGGCTCTACTGTTCACTAGCTGTGTGGCTATGCAAGGTCATTTCTGCCTCCCTTTTTCAGTCTTGCTGGGACTTGAAAGATCTCTCCGTTTCCTTTCTCTTTTGAAGTTATAGGGTATCTTATTACCGTAGGATAAGAGCTGCTCACATACAGGCCCATAGGCAATCCTATCCCTTTACTATGGCCTACCACGGCTCCTTTAGCAATCTTACTGGCTAAGAATTTCCCATTTCTCCAGTTTTTTAAAACTCTGGTGAAAAAGAAAGGCTTGCTGGCTTTTGGAGTATGAAGACCTGGGTTCAAATCCCTTCTCTGCTATTTATAATCTGTACAACATTGGGCAAGTCAATTAACCTTGCTAAGCCTCAGTTTTCTCCTCTGAAAAATGAAAGCTTTGTTTCTATTCCATGATCTCTTAAATCCTTTCTAGCTAGTAATCCCTACTCATTTAATCCCTCCAGATCTGTTTTTTTTCATCTTTAAATTTAAAAATTTAGGCTTGAGAATTTCTAAAGTCTTTACCAAGTCTAAATCTTAGTTTGGCCCTTAGTGTCCTCCTCTGTTAAATGGGGATAATAATAACGCAACTGTCTGCCACAAAGATTTGTTGGGTGAAAAGTATTTTCTAAACTGTAAAGCACTTAAAAAGAAAAAGTATCACTCCTATTAAGTGAAGTCTTTGTGGGCTGGCTCAGGAACCTAATGACCCCACATAAGATTGTTTCAATGGCAAATGAGACCCAAATTCTAAACAATGGATGACCTTAAAAATGACTCTTTAAAACACAGCTTGTTCACATCTTGGGAACTGCCTAAGAGCACTATTTTTTCCATTGCGTTCTCAGACTATTCTATAATATGATTCTTAAGTATTTACTATGTACAAAGCCTTATGCCAAAAGTAATGCAGTCTATATATACTTGGTATAGGGTAAAGTATGCTGGAATTGGAGCCAGAGGAAATGGGTTCAAATTGTGCCTCTGCTTCTTATTAGCTATGTATCCTTGGGTAAGTCTCTTAGCCTTTTTAGGTCTCAGTTCTCTTATCTGGAAAATGAGGCAACTGGACTCAGTGGCCTCTTAGATACCATCCAGCTTCCTCTCTATGATCTCATGATAAGCAAGCAGGTGTGGTAGCTATTAGGCTCATTTTACAGAAGGGAAAACTGAGGTGCAGGGAAGAAGCCAGAGTAACTTTCTTAAGACAAATCCTGAATCATCAGAGAAGGTGGAATTCCCAGCTCACTGGTCTAGTTGCAAGCAGTTGTCAAAATATTGCTTCTATTTGGTCCAATTTTGTCTCCTTTTTGGTCCAAATTTGATCCTTTTCTTCTATGACAACCAAGAATGGGTTTCTCTGAAAAACATGTATGTTTTTTAATTTTTAATCTTTCCTTCCTTCCTTCCTTCCTTTCTTCCTTCCTTTCTTTCCTTTCTCCTTCCCTCCCTTTCCTTCTAACTTAGAATTGATATTAAGAATCAGTTCCAAGGCAGAATAGTAAGGGCTTAGCAACTGGGGTTAAGTGACTTGTCCAGGGTCACACAGCTACGAAGTGTCAGTTCTGAAACTAGGACCTCCTGTCTCCAGGCCTGGCTCTCTAACCACTAAGCACCTAGCCTCCCTTGTATAACTGTTTCATATACACAAGCTCATTTGATCTTTAGAATGTGAGGGAGGCAAGATAGGGATGATTATCCCCATTCTATAAATGAAAAGACAGGCTCATTAGACATCTGAATGACTGGCACAAGGCTAGTAAGAAGCTGAGTCAGAAGTTTCCAGAATCTAACTCCAATTTCATGCATCAAAAATCAGGTCTCATTCTACCACTAACTAGTTGTGTGATCTCTGGGCCTTACTCATCTGTAAAATAAGGACCAGATGATCTCTTACATCCTTTCCAGCCCTAATAGTCTATGATTTCATGAATCTCCCCACGCAGTACCATGCCAAACAAGTTAGAAATATTCTTTTTCTTTACATAATCGATTTCATAAAATGAGAGAATAAATAAAAAGCAGCCTGACTTCACACTGGGATCCACATCAATACTCAAACTGTTCCCTTTAATACTCATTGTGAGCAGGAACAGTCTGACGGCTGTGCTTGTGCCCTTGGCACCACGCACCAGTGCTTGTCACATAGGATTTCATAAATCTTGTTGATGGAAAAATGCTTGTTAATCACTCCCTATTTGGGCTATATTCTAGGTTTACAAGAACTTGGAGCAGACAACGTCAGACTGGAAGGGGCCTTAGAACAGAATATGAGAGCTGAGAGGGGCCTTGGCAAACAGGAGGTTAAAGCTGGGAGGGATCTTAGGACTCAAGTAGTCCTTAGCACCCCTCTCCACTTGAGAGATGAGAAAATTAGGGACTCGGTTCTGCATCTCTGCTACACGGACCAGAAAACTAAACATTAAGGGGGCTTAATCCCGCCTTATCTCTAGGGGCGGCTGTGCGGAAAGTACTTGGCCAAACTGAAATCCGGGACAGAAACCCGAGTACTTTTGTTTCATCTAATCAGAAGGCAGTAACAATCTGAACAGGTGGCGGGAGGGAGGGAGGAAGGGAGGAAGGGAGTGCATCCAGAGATGGGATCGGGCGTCAGGTGAAGTCTTTTATTAACAAACGTTTACTTTGAAGTCTTCTCTGCCTATTTCATTTTGAATCGCTGATTTGTTTCAAAATCCCTAGAAGAGCGGGATGCCCGGGTAAAATCTGGGGGCGGCTGATTAGCAGCCTCATCTTCCCTGGGGTTTGGGGCTTCGGCAAGTGTCCCCCGATCCCCAGCCCTGAGCAGATCCAGCAGGCAGCTAGCTCCCTCGGTGCCCGTGCCCGTGCCCGGCGCGCGCACGGTCTCCTGCCCTGCCCCATGCCCGCACACGCCGCTGCTGCCCAGGTTCGTTCATCTGCCAATGGGCCACTCTGCCCCGCAGAGGGGCCCAAGCGCACGCCGCCCCTCAGAGACCTTTGGTCGAGCACGGACACTGACCGGCCCGAAGTTTCCTTTCCCGTCGCGCTCCCCTTTTGGAGGCAGGGAGGAAGATAGCGTCCAGGCCGCCAAGGCCTGCCCCCTGGGGGTCCCCGTCCCTGTTACCCGCCCGCCGAGAAGCCGCCACTCACCACCAACCCCTCCAGCTCCGCATCCTCCACTGGCTCGTACTGGTGCGACAAGCCCAGCAGGGAAAGTTTCTGCAGGAGTTTGGAGAAGCGTCTCTCCACCATCTCGAACCTGGGGGGCGGGCGCCGCGGCTCGCGCCGGCTCTCACCTCGGCTGCAGGGGACAAAGCGCGGCAGCCCCGCTCGTTCCGGCCCGGGCTAGGCTGCGACTGGACTTGCCTCTTGGGCGAGTTGGGGGTAGGGCGCGCGCGCCCGAACGAGTTTAAAGAGCTGAGCCTAGGTTACCTGGTGCCGGTCCGCCCGCAGGTGAGGCCCCGCCCCCTGGGGTAGGGGCGGAGCGAGCGAGCCGGCTCCTTCCCTCAGCGGCCGCGTGCACCTCTCCTGGGGCCCGGCGGGCCAGCCCTGGGGCAGTCCCCAACAGCTGCGCAATGGGACGCTCGCGGACCGCAGCCTTAGCTGCTGCAGCAGCAGCAGCAGCAGCAGCGGGGTAAGGGGCGGGCAGGTCTGTGAGTGTGCCTGGGCGCTGGGGCGAAGACACGGCCTCCTTTTCTCCCCGCTTTCCACGGAGTACGCACTGAGGATTCTCGGAGGGCAATCCCTGGAGGAGAATCGAGTGGAGTGGGGCGGAAGAGGGAAGACCTGCAGCCCTCGGGGCCTAGCTCTGGAGTCTGGGGAGGAGAGGGAGGAGCTCCTGCTCTCTCCTTCACCTGGTGGGGAAGATCATAACTCTCCTGTCTAGAGTGCTTTGGAATCTCTAGCTCAAAGTAGAACTGGAAGGGACCTCAGCAGTGACCCCTTCATTAATTTTACACGTATCTACTTTTCTCTTCGAGTGTGAGCTCCTTGAGGGCAGGGACTGTACTATTTGGATTTCAACTCAGATCTCCCTGACTCCCAGCGCTGAACGCCAAGCCCGTGCCACCTAACCAGAGAGTCTACCAGGGATTCTTAACTTCTTAGAATTGTTCTTTTAAATGTATAAAATACAACACATAGGATTTCAAAGGAAACTATGTTGAAATATACTGAATTGTGGACTCCGGGAGGGAGGAATGTTATTTACTTCTGTGCCTTACTCAGTATCTCCATACAGTAGCACTGAATAGCTTAGGTTGGCAAAGTGGATAGAGTATCATTTTCCAGTGTTCAAATCTGGTCTCAGACACTCCCTAGCTGTTTGACGCTGGGCAAGTCACCCAACCCCATTTGTTTCTTCCAATGTCAAATGATCAGGAGAAGGATATGGCAAACCACTGCAATATTTTTGCCAAGAAACCCCCCAAAATGGGGTTGGGAAGAGTTGGATGCATCTGAACAACAGAATAAATTTACTACCTGACATGTAGATTAAGGTCTGGTCAGGGGAAGTGGTCTGCATTATAGAATGTGGGGCTGTGGAAAGGATGCAGAAATTTCCATCAGAAGAAACCCAAAGGATAATACCCTCACAGGTTAATTATATGACCCTAGGAAAACCTTGGTTATTTAAACTCTTTAAGTCTTAGTGCCTATCTCACAAAGTGGATCTGAGTATCAAACATGTCAGAGCTTTGTAAACTCAACCAAATGTTAGCTAATGTTTTCCTAGAAATCTTAACTTGCCCCCCCCCCTAATTATAACCACATTTCAACATAACTGGTTTCCTTTGGAATTCTTTGTGTTTTAATTTATACATTTAAAAGAACAATTCTGAGAAAGGGTCCTTAGCTCTCACTAGACTGGACTAGGAGTCCAGGACACAGAAGAGATTAAGAATCCCTGGTAGATTCACTAACATAAAAAGTGGAAGAACTAATGCTAACATCTAGGTTCTCTGGCTAGGTGGCACAGGCTTAAAGTCCAGTACCTGGAGTCAGGAAGATCTGAGTTCAAATTCAGCCCCACATATTTATTACCTACATTACCTTGGGCAATCCATTTGACCTGTTTCCTTAAGTGTAAAAATGGAGATAATAATAGCAATCAACTCCCAGGATTAACCTGAGGATCAAATGAAATTATTGTAAAACACTCAAAGATAATAATAAGCTTAATAAATGTTTGTTTCTGTCCCCTAGTGCCTTTTCCCACTTGAGACACCTAGCCTTGCCATCCAGGATTTCTCACTTATCAGCAAATCCCTTTGCCTCTTAAAGCCTCCATCTCTTCATCTGTAAAATGAGGATAACACCTGTGCTCCCTACCTCACAGACAGAGTGGTTTTTCAGGTTTATTAACCTTAGAGCACTATAGAAATTTAAGTTCTTATTTATAGACATAGAATTCAGGATTCTGGAGGTGAAATTCCATGTCCTGCTTCCTTTCTTGTTATATAGCTAGAAGGGTAGAAGGCCATGGGATTTGAAGCCCAGTCCTGGAGTTTTAGGTTCAAGCTCTCATTTCACTAGAGCAGTGTTGGCCAATGTTTTTGAGATCGCATGCCCAAACTGCAACTTCAAGCTGCCTATGAGCCCAATTCATGACCCCAGGCAGGGGAGAGAGAAAGTGCCTAATTTGGCAGCTGGACAGAGGGGTGGAGAATGCAAAAAATGTTCTCATGCACTGTGGAGAGGGAAGGGAGAAACCCTCTCCCTGCAGCCCTGTACCCATGCCTCATCTTTTTCAACATAGTACTAGACTAGACCAAGCAGCAATTTCTCAACTAGGGGAAAGCCTTCCTCATACCTTTAGAAAAAGTAAGAAGGAAGGATGACCTCTACCCTATCCTCTCTCCTTCTTGTCCTCTGGAAACTGCACTGTGTGCACATTTAATAATTCTTTTCATTTAATAGTAGAAACTTTTTGCAAACAGCATCCTGGAATCTGGGCCCTGGGCACAGCCAGAGGCCAGTCAGTGAGGGTAAATACTAACACATGTGGAGTGATAATTGGGATTGGGGATAAGACCTATTAAATGCCTGAGCTAATACAGTCTATGGAGTATGTGTAAAAGAGATTTGAGGATTGTTGATTTTTGGTGCTTGTGAAGTAAGGATTAAATCCAAATTAGCAGCAATGAGAATTTTAAAACAAAAACCCTTAGACAATGTGATAATTGACTTGAAAGAGCAGTGATAAGATCTGAGGGACTGTGATTCTGCATGATAAGAAACACATTTTAGCCTTTAGAATAAGAAAGGAAAGGAAAAGAAAGAAAGAAAGAAAGAAAGAAAGAAAGAAAGAAAGAAAGAAAGAAAGAAAGAAAGAAAGAAAGAAAGAAAGAAAGAAAGAAAGAAAGAAAGAAAGAAAGAAAGAAAGAAAGAAAGAAGGAAAGAAAGAAAGAAAGAAAGAAAGAAAGAAAGAAAGAAAGAAAGAAAGAAAGAAAGAAAGAAAGAAAGAAAGAAAGAAAGAAAGAAAGAAAGAAAGAAAGAAAGAAAGAAAGAAAGAAAAAGAAATTAAATCTATTTCAAAAAAATTAATCTATTTCAAAGATCATTGATTTTAAATTGATCCCATTTAGGTTTTCTTGGCAGAGAAACTGGAGGGGTTTGCCATTTCCGTCTCCAGCTCATTTGACAGATGAAGAAACTGAGCCAAAGAGAGTAAAGTAACTTGCCTAGGGTCACAGCTAGAAAGTATCTGAGGCCAGGTTTGAACTTCAGAAAATGAGTCTTCCTGATTCCAGGCCTGGCACACTATCTACTTTGCCATCTTGCTACCCCAACCAAATCTCAGATTCAAAGGCAAGTTCTCTAGTTCTGCATTCATTGCTTAATACATTTATTTTATAAGTAAGGAAACTAAAACTTTCAGAGGGGAAATTACTTGCTCAAGTGGCAAAGTCATGTTTCTTTAGAGACAAGGAGTGAGGGGTTGCTTGGGGGAATTTGTAGCATCCCAAGCATATTCACATCTATGAAATATAGATGACTGTATTATTACTGTGTCTCCAAGCATGAGGCTTTACCGATAAGGTTTGTGAAGGTAACCTTGACCTGATCACAGAGACCTATTGCCCAACACAAGTCCATTAACATGTTCGGAGACTTGCCCGGGAAAGCGCGGTTGCGTCCTACACGCCCAAAAGGTGTTCCCTCCACTGTACCACCCAATCATGATTGTCTAAGATATGTGATGTAATTGTTACGTGATTAGAGGCATCCCTCTGCCTCCTCATCAATAAAAGCAAGGCAACCCCTGGAATTTTCTCTTTTTAGGAAGGTTCTTTACATAGATAGGATTACCCTTTCTCTCTCTCTCTTTCTCCTCCAAGTCCTTTCCTTCCCCGAGGCTGTAACCATCTCGGCCTGCATTCTCTATCTTAATCTCCTCAACCACCTTGTATTCCATTATCCTCATTTTCCGCCTTAAGGAAAATCATAGGGGTTGCCTGCCCTATCCAATCACTGATTTGTCGGTGTCTTTCATTTCCACCCTGGTTCTCGGTTCCTACCTCTCCTCGGGTCCCATCACAAAGGTGAGCCCCTTCCCTTGTGGGACCCTGCTGGTCAGGGAAGTCCATTAAGGAAACCCCACAGAATTCATGGTGGCAGGACAGCAATTCTTAAATCTGGGGAATAGCAAATAGTCCAGTCCAGTTGGATTATAGAGTATGTGAATTTAGACCAGTAAAGCAGATTGGCATTGGATTGTAAAGGGACTCATTGTCTCTTGATCCTAGTCATTCTCTTTTGAAATGTCCCATTTTTGATCAATATCCTTCCTACAATGTGGTAGGGTGTATGGGGTATTCAAGGAAGCCTAGTACCTCTGGTGTGGGGCTTGGTGAGCCCTTCTCAAGGTTGCTTTCTCTTCTTCGATGGTCACCTTTCACCCCACTCTCACCCGTGGCTCCAAGAAGTTGTATTATGCATAGCAGCCACACCCTGGTAAAACTTTCTGTGCAAGCTAAACCAAGTTGAGGACAATTGACAGACCTCAAACCCATTGATAAGTTAGGGGGATGTCTACTAGAAGGGGGATGTCTACTACTACAAGAAGATGTCTACTACTCCAAGCATGTGAAGATTTCCCCTAGTTGAATAGGAGGATGATAATAGCCATGAAGGTGGATGAAGCAGGAGCTTTGGACATCAAGAACATCAAGGTCATCCAATGGCCATCCCCAGTCATCCTGAGCTTTGTCTTGCCACTGGATGTGGATGTCTCTGGAAGAGAGAATGAGGGCCAATGACTTTGTGCAACTCTGCCTCACTTAAGTCCAACTCACATGAAAGTCAAGATGTCTGATGTCATTGGTGATCTTGGAAAAGACAGACAGACAACACAATATGGTACCTGTAACTGACCATAATCATTTAGGTGACAGTATGATGATTACTTCCCTTTTTCTGAATGTTATGCCTTTCAATGCAATCAAGGATCAAGTAGGAAATGTTGTGATCTAGCTGAAGAGACAAGACAAAGTAAATGAAGCAATTAGAGAGCAATAAACAAAAGTACAGAAAGTAATTCAGTGTCAAATGGCAGTAAGTAGAAGCGCTATCACCACCTGATATTTATCCTATGAAAATTTGGTCTTAAAAATAGCTGGCATCCACAAAGCTCTTGAATGTTTGCAAAGTAGTTTATGTACATGATTCAATGGCCCCCATTGTATAGATGAGGAAACAGGCTCAGAGAGGTTTTGTGACTTTCCCAAGGAATATAGACACTGCTAGTGTCTGCAGCAGTCATTGAACCCAGGTCTTCCTGACACCAGGTAGAGTGCTTTGTATGCTGTACTAATGGCTTCTCTTGTTTCTTCTTAAGTGAAACAACAATTTAGAGGGTAGTGAGTGCTCTAGGAAAAATGCAGCTCACATTTTACACAGACAGTTGGCTGGCTAAACAATCTTACAGAGAGTGGCATGACTTTACAGTAGCATTTGGTTCTAGTACATTAACAAATTAACATTAGTTCTAAGGATTAACATATAGGAGGGACCCCCAGGATGATCCAATTTAGTGGTGTCAAACTCAAACACAAACTGATCCTGCAGGCCATAGATTGACTTAGAAAGTCACAAATCAGCATGATCTATGTTGTATGCGTGTTAAACATTTTCCAATTACATTTTAATCTGATTCAGAGTCCTCAGGAGTTTGGGAGCATCGTGAGTTTGGCACCTCTGATAGAACAACCTCTTATTTTTATAGGTGGGAAGCTTAGAGTAGTTAATTGACTTGCCCAAAGACATACCGATAGAGGGAATCAAGATCTGAACCCAGCTCTTTTGACTCTAAATCCAGTGTTCTTTTCACCATGTCCTTTAAAGGTAACTTTATGTGGTGAATGTCTATAAGGCAGGAATTCAGAAAATGAGACAATCCCTGTCCTTTGGATAAGTATTGTGGAAGAAGAAAGGCAAATTGAGGCTTACATTGAATTTTGAAATTAAAATTCTCAACTTAAGTTGCAGCTTCATTACTTTATAGCTTTGTCAATCCAGACAAGTAACTTGCTTTCCTGAGCCTTGGTTTCCTCATTTGTAAAACTTGGAGAAGATCACCTTTACAGTTCTTCCTCTACTTTAAATCTAGCATAATCTGAGATTATGATCTTTAAAGTCTCTTCCAGCCCTAATGTTTTGCTATTCTATGGACAGAAAGGATTTGAAACTGGGAGAAAGGTATAGGGGTAGAACATCATGAACAAAGGTGAAGGGGTGGAAATAAATATTCTACATTGTGGAGATGCTTAGTCATTTTACGAAGTGAGGAGCTACATCAGAGAGAGAATAATGAAAATTTAGGCTCATTAGGGATAATGGATCCAAATTTTTTAAGACTTTGAAAACTAGGCAGAAGAGTCTAGACTTTGCCTTTTGTGGTGTTGTTGTTCTCCTTTGTTTTCAAAGGAGACCGATTACATCATAAGGTGATATCTTGACTAGAGCATGAGTTGCAAAGTCATCAGCTCACTCTTTCTTCCAGGGTCATCTAAATCCAGTGGTGAGATAAAAGTCAGGAGGCTGGCAACAGCTGTGAATGCAGTGGATCACCTTGGCTTCTTCTATGCTTGACCAAGCTCACAGTATCTTACTTCATCTGCTTTCAGGCCATTTTTAGGGGGGAATAAATTGTTCCCATTCACCCATTCCTCCAGGGGAAATCCTCTCATTCTTGGAGTAGATATCCTCCTAACTCACTGATGGATTTGGACCCGTCAGCTACCTTCAGACTGGTGAAACCTGTCTGCCAAGAGAGTTTTACAGGGTTGTGGCTGCTGGGCATGCTACAGCTTCTTGGAACTACAGGTGAGAGTTGGGTAACAGGACAGGTGAACCCCAAAGGGGACTGAGGATCCCTAAAAATGTCTCAGCAAGATCTCACCCTAAAGGTACCGGTCCTCCCAGCAGACCCTATACTCCCCTTTTGTGTAGAGAGAAACTAGAGAAGCTGTAATGGTCACTAAAGGATGATAAAGGCCTGGAATAAGGTGGTCGTAACAGGAATGGAAAATACACAGAGATATTTCAAAGTAACAGCTGAAGTGATTCAACGATAATTTGGATCAAAGAAGTTGGAGCAACCAAAGATGACTTGCAAGTTTCTAGACAGGAGCATTTAGGAGTACTAACCAAAATGGAATAGTTGAGAAAGAGCTAGGTTTTAAATTTCATTTTGAGCGTAACACATTATAGAGTGCTCTGAAGTTTAGAAAGTGCTTGAAATAATTTTAAAAACCCTACAAGATAGCCAGTGCATGTATCATTATCTCCATCTTACAGTTGAGGCTCAGACAGGAAAAGCAATTTACTCATGGCCAGATAACTAGAAAGCGTCAGAGTTGTCAGTCTAACCCTGCAGACTTTAGACTGGGTACTCTTGATCATACCACACTGTCGCTTGTGTGGATTTGTCGTGGAGACAGATCATGCAAATAGAAATATCTGGAAGGGAGTTAGAGATTTGGAACTAGAGAATTCATTAGAACTAAAATACAAATACTTCCAAATCTAGGAATCATCTACATAGAAATGAGAGTTGAATCCATGAAAATCAATTAATTCACTAAGGCAGTGACTGTAGAGAGAAATGAACAGAATGGCTAGGGATGGAACCTTGAGAGGATCCCACCTTGAAAAGTCTCAAGAGGGTAGCTCAGTGGCTCAGTGGATTGAGAATCAGGCTTAGAAAGACTTTGTAGCTATGTGATCCTGGACAAGTCACTTAACCTCCATTGCCTAGCAAGTTCTGACCACTCTCCTGCCTTGGAACCAGTACATAGTATTGATTCTAAGATGGAAGGTAAGGGTTTTTAGAGAGAGAGAAAAGAAAAGTCTCAAGAGAAGAAAAGGCCAGAAAAGGATTTAAAGAAGGAGCAATCAGAGAGATGGGAGATCACCTAAGCTTGGTGTCAGGTCCCAAAAGCTAATGGATAAAAGAGTTTTCAGTCATAAGTGATCATGCTGACAATGCTGAACGCTACAGAAAAGATTAGAATAAAGAAAAAGCTGCTGGGTTTAAGAAGCACATCACGATGGAAGAATCTCTCTAGTCCATCAGTGAATACATATTTTAATTTCTCCAACTAATCTATAAGGATGTCAAGGATGGAGGCTCATTTTCCCTATCTTTCAAATAAAGAAATTAACTAGTTACTGGATTAACTGTCTCATCTCTCCAGGTTGAGCCATTTTAGAGTCTATAATGTCCCCTCCTACCTCAGCATCCATGGATTCCCTTTCCTTTGTTTCTTCTTCTCTAGTCCTGAATACAGAGTTCCCCATTGAGCAAGTTATTTGATAAATCATTGCTGAGTGATTGTATTACAATTATATCTTCTATCTAGATGGTGCTTTTTAACTCTTTCAAAGCACCTTCCCATCGCATATCATTTTACCTTAACAATAACTCAGTGACAAACAGAAGGTATTATGATCTGTTGACAGATGAGGAATTCACAGTCCAGAAAGGTGGAGGGATTGCTTCAGGTCACCAACTGAGTGAATGGCAGGATCCTGACTCTAACCCCTGGGCTCCCTACATCTTTTTCACAGTGATTCTTTTTAGAGTTGGGCATCCAAGATTTCCTGCCTTGGTTTCTTGATTTTGTGAGTTTCTAGTTAGATCAATCCTAAGTGCCAAAGGGCATTAACCAACCCAGGCACATCCTGCTATTCCTGTAATACCTGCTAGTCCCATGTTTTAAAATGGCAGCAACACCTCGTTGTGAGCTCTGCCTTCTTATTCACTCTTGGTATGAAAATAGTGTTATTTCATCACACACAAATCATCTCTAGCTGGTGAGCACTGTTGAGAAGTCTCATTAGAATGCTGCAGAACCTGAAACTTGGTTAGGAATAAATTTTACCCACAAGTTTTACGGTCAACATCCTATTCATAAAGGGTGTAGCCTAACCTAGTTCTATTTCCTAATTCTAACAGGTTTGATATTAGAACGAATTTGGGGCAACTAGGTGGTTCAGTGGATAGAGCACCAGGCCTGGAGTCAGGAGGATCTGGTTTCAAATCTGGCCTCAGTCACATCCTAGCTGTGTGACCCTTGGCAAGTCACTTAACTGTTTGTCTAGCCCTTGCCCACCCTTCTGCCTTAGAGTGGTTACTAAGACAAAAGTAAGTTAATTAAAAAAACAACACTCTCATACAGATAGCAATCCATAATGATGACTGAGATATAGCAGGTGGGAGGCAAGAAATCAATAAAGTAAACATAGCATTGCAGCATCCTAGGTGTGTAAGTCACTTAACCCTAATTGTCCAGTCCTGCTTTGGAACTAATAGTTGATTCTAAGTATTGATTCTAAGATAGAAAATAAGAGTTTTGTTTTGTTTTTAAAAATAGTGTTGGAGAAACCCTAAAATGAGATTTGAATTTTTCTCTGAGAGTTACTACTTATATAATGACAGGTAAGTTTCTCTCTCTCTCTCTCTCTCTCTCTCTCTCTCTCTCTCCCTCCCTCCATCTCTCCCCCTCCTCTATTTCTCTTTGTCTCTGTCTCTCTTCTTTCAACTGTAAAATGAGGAGGCTTATTTATTGCTTTTTTATTTATTAATTAAGACCATTTTTCCATGGTTACAAGATTCATGTTCTTTTCCTCCCTTCTCGTAGCTGACACACAATTCCACTGGTTTTACACGTATCACTGATCAAGACTTATTTCCATATTATTGATATTTGCACTAGGGTGATTGTTTAGAGTCTACATCCCCAATCATATCCCCATCAACCCATGTGATCAAGCAGTTATTTTTCTTCTGTGTTTCTGCTCCCACAGTTCTTTCTCTGGACATGGATAGCGTTCTTTAGTCCCTCAGAATTGTCCTGGATCATTGCATTGCTGCTAGTAGAGAAGTCCATTATATTCGATTGTGCCACAGTGTATCTGTCTCTGTGTACAAAGTTCTCTTGGTTCTGTTCCTCTTACTCTGTATCATTTCCTGGAGGCCATTCCAGTTCCTATGGAATTAAAATAAGGAAATTTATAAGACTCCTTCTTATGAAACCTATGGGATCTTTTATTTTTTGTAAGTGGCTGAAAACTGGGATTACCTTGTACTATTTAATTTGTCCAGTGATCTCTTGGAGGAGTCTTCTTTCTGATGATTGATGATTGAACCCAGATGAGAGGATCCTAATTAACACAGTGCATAGAGCACTGGGCCTGGTGTCAGGAAGACTTCAGTTCAAAATCTGCCCTCAGACACAAACAGTTGTATGACTCTAGGCAAGTCACTTTACTTCAGTTTCTTGTATTTATCAGCCTTCCATTCTAATAAGTCACCTATTCTTTCCTCAACTTATCAGCCCTTCCCATCTCTCTTCTCCCTGAGTCCAAAAGATGCCTTTCTGACAATACCCTCAGCTGTGGTTTCCTCAACTATAAAAGGGATTTAATAGCATCTACTCCCAGGGTTGTTGTGGGAATTAACTTGGACGATGTTTGTAATCTATTTGGCACCTAGGAAGTGCTTAATAAAAGCTTACTTCTTTCATACAGAAAGCATTTGTATATTAATTGTCAGGTTCCCTTAGAAAGGAACCAAGAGGATATTTTTTCAAGCTGGGGACAACCCCTCCAGACCTTACAGATTTGGGGGGCAGGTGGGTATTGTCAGAAAGCTTTCTTTAAGACCAGTAAGAAGAGGAAGGATGGAAGGGGATGAAAGCACAGTGGATCAGATGGAAGAACTCCAGGTCTTTATGACCCTGACCATACCTTATATTCTTCTGTTATTTTTTATTTTTAACTCCTTAGCATTTTAATACTTGATGGATCTATGATTCCAATGATGTAGACACTTCCTTATCCATTGTAGTTCAAAGCTTTGCCATGCAGGCAGCTAGGTGGCTCAGTGGGTAGAGAATCAGGCCTACAGATGGGAGATCTGGGATTCAAATTTGGCTTCTGTAATGGTAGAAATTTTAGGCTTCTGGGAGAGGTTATGAGCACTGTAATGGTTAAAAATGTGGCTACAGGATTTATGTAATATTGAACAATGGCCGCCAAGGAATTTACTTATGAAATTCCTAAAATGAAACACTCAAGTCAGAATGGAGTTTATGGAGGTTTAATCACACTGGGAGTAGGGAAAGGAGAGGGAGAGAAGGAGAGAAGAGAAAAGGGAAAGGGGCTACTCAACCTCTGGCCAAGGCAGAGTCAGTTCTAGGCCCAAAGGGCCAAGGTGGAAAGAGTCAGTCCTTAACTCACGTGAGTGATCTGAAGGAAAGCTGTCTGTGGGCGTCCTCCCTCTCCAAGCTCCTAACACCAACTCCCCTCTCGCTCTCTCCACAGGAAGTGAGCGAATTCCAGAGGCTGTTCCCTACCTCACTTCCTGTGTCTCACAAATGCCAATGGTTGGCTCTAGCTTGGCTTAGGACAGCCCAGGTGGGCAGTTAGTTATTTCTGATTTGTCATTGACTAGCATATGCCCGTGTAGTGTGGGTGTGCACAATTTTTGGGTGCTAGACCAAGATGGAGACTTTTAAAATTCACAATCCCCCCTGATGATGATTGGGAGACTAGTCTCCCCAATTGATCACTAAACATAAGCATACTACACCCCAAAAATTTCTAACTATAAGTGTATACAGAAATTTTACCCACTAAGAGGAAAATTATAATAGTTGTAAATATGGGGAAACAGAGGAGAGAGAAAGACAGCAAACCAATGTTTTGCTGGGCGCATTGACAAAAGCCAATTAGGGGGCAGTCCCCTTTGGCATAAGAGTGTACATTCAAAAAATGTTCAATCAACCACACCCCAAGGTTCATTCTGGATCTTCCTGTAGTGAAAAGGTTTAGATATCTTTCTGCAAACAGTTCATTCTCTGGATTCAGTTAGTTAGCAAGCTTCTTCTCTGAAGATTTCTCTCGAACAAAATTTAAATCTTGGATTTGATGAAATACAATCCCCCCTGAAGAAAGTGTTGAAAAAACACTGAGTCCAGCTGAGGATCCAAGTTTTAGTTGTGGGGGTGTGTGAGTTAATCCAAAAGAAAAACAAAACAATATGAAAGTAAAATCAAAAATCAAAATCCAAAGAAGAAAAAGGGAAAAAATTAAGGGAAAAATATAGACCCTTTATATATACATATCTATATTAAAGAAGAATTCAAAATCAGTATCAAAATTTAAAAAAATCTATGTATACAAAATTTGAGAAAGCAAGAATAAAAAAAATTTTTTTTTCCCCACAGGCCCCTGTATTAGGGTCCAGTTAAGTAATTTCTAATCCCACAAGTCTGTAGGACAGAATGCAGCATATTTTACTTCCCCATTTGCAGCCAGGGCTACAGGAAGTTGCCATACTATAGGAGAGAAAAAGAGGACCAGATTTCTTTATTTTATATCTAGGGAAGTGTCATCCCCTCGTCTGATTTTACCTTCGTTCTCAGGAATGGATGGAGCCAGGATGGTAGCCAACCTTAGGTACTCGTCTGTAGGTATTTTCACGAAGAGTGTGGATACAGGGAAGGCCTACATCTTAACGTCTGTCAAGTGTCGCAACCCCGAGTCTCACACTAGGTTCAAGTCCGTAGTATTGGCTTAGAAATGCATTAATCCTACCTGGATTGGTCTTTGATTTTTAGACCTGTGAGCTCTTTTGGCATTATCCAGGTTATCTCTGTGCTCCTTGTTTGATCTCGTTCCTAGAATCAGACACAAACATTAATCATAGTCCCACAACAATTATCAATAAATGGCAGGTTCCCATAGTCTAAAGCTGTTTGGGTGTGTATTAATAATAACAGCAAGTATATATATTTAAACTAATATTGTAGAATAAAATTAATATTGATCATATGTACCTTAAGTACATAGAAATGAGAAAAAGGGAAAAAATAAAATAATGTAAAAATAATAATAATAAAATAAGGAAAAGAGAAAAAAGGAAAAAAAGGAAAAAAAAATTAAATTTAGGAATTCAATGTGTCAAAAGCAGAATAAAACAGTTCCACTTGTCAATGGGTAGTTATCTCCAATGCATGTATAGGATACAGTCAATCAGTCTCAACAGAAGATGCTCTCTTTACATGAGAACAGTGAATCCAAGAGTCCTTTTCTCCAACCTTTATAGATGTTGGAGTAGTTAACAGTATTTGGAATGGTCCTTCCCAGGAAGGCTGGGTTGCTCCTGTACGCTGGAAGTTCTTTATATACACGTTGTCTCCTGGGTTCAGGTCGTGAAGTGAAAAGTCTAGTGGTCCAGCTTGTACTGCAGCTCCGGATTCATGTAGCTCACGCAGTTTGTGCTGTAATTCCTGTATATAGGAAGCAATAGTAATATCTCCCCCTAATAGCGATGTATAAGCCAGGGAGAAAGGCTTAGCCTGTATAGGCGGAAGTCCAAAAGCCCCCTCAAAAGCCTTTGAATCAGCTTAAATACCTTCTCGATCTCGGCCCAGGTGAGATTACAAGGCATTCTGGGGAAGTGGAGCAAAGGCTTGTGGGGATTGTAGTCCTATATTCGAGTCTATTTTTTACAAAGGTCTTGAACCTAGTGTGAAGACTCGAGGTTACTGTGTTTAACATGTGTTAAGACATAGGCTTTCCTTGTATCCACACTCACCCTGAAGATACTCACAGAGGAGTATCCCACAAACCTTGGCTCCTATAATCTGGTCCCCTTTTCTGCCTCTCATAGTGTGGTACCTTTCTGTAGTCCTGGCGCTGATTGGGTAAATGCATCATTACTTAGATCATTTTGATTGGGCCCTGATTGAAGGACCTGTTATAGGTTTATTTTTCTTCTACTTGGAATTTTTACACATAAGACTTTGATAGTCTATATTTTCATCCAGAAATTTTTCTTTTGGATTTTCTGATGTCTTTTTAATATCTCTTGCCAATTGATTCATATACCTCATACCTCAGCCATGCATCCCTAACTGATTCTGAATCTTTCAATCACCCACAACACGGGGGAATGTAAAAAAAAAAAATCATTATTTAAATTGCAAAGTTTAAATTCCTTTTGAGAAGAATTTTAGGTAAAGAAGATGCTACCTCTCTGAATCCAGAACTGAACTGTTGGAGAAGCCACCATGAAGAAGCCTCCAGACCACAAGTTGCACAAAATTGAACTTTGGGTGTGGTTGATTGAACATTTATTTGTATGTATACTTTTATGCCAAAGGGGACTGCCCCCTAACGGCTTTTTGTCAATGTGTTCAGCAATTATTGGTTTTATTCTTTTTTCTCTTATCCTCACACTATTGTAATCTTTTAAGTTTATTATGTTTTTATGATCCTTTTGGGGAAAAATTAATTTTTCCAAAATGATCATACGGGGGAATGTAAAAAATAGACTCGACTACAGGACTACAATCCCCACAAGCCTTTGCTCCACTTCCCCAGAATGCCTTGTAATCTCACCTGGGCCGAGATCGAGAAGGTATTTAAGCTGATTCAAAGGCTTTTGAGGGGGCTTTTGGACTTCCGTTTTGCAGCAGGAGTGTCTCTTGCGTGATGTGAGGTTATTTTGTCTAGGCCTCTGGCCTAGGCACATGTTTCTTACTTGTATATTTTTTAATCTTTAATCTTTAATAAACCTCTAAAAAATATAATACTCCTTGCAGAGAGAAACTAATTTCTACCTGCCTCAGTCTCCCCATCTCCCCTAAATTTTAACTGTTACACTTCCGACACTTCCTAGCTGGGCAACTATGGGCAAGTCACTTAATCCCAGTTACCTAGCCCTTACTGGTCTTCTGCCTTGGAACTGATATTTAGTGTTAATTCTAAGGCAGAAGGTGAGGGTTTTATTAAAAAACAAAACAAAAAAATCTTGCCATGCCTTTGAGTGCATATCTTTCCATAAGTTTTCCTTAGCCCATTTATTCAGCTGGATCTCCTCCTCTGGTCCTTTTAGTACTGTGTGGATATAAGGGAGGGCAACAGGTCTTGTCTCTGTCCTGGATACAGTGTCAGGAAGACCTGGGTGGAAATCCCAGCTATCACACTTACTGCTTCTATGACAATAGATTAGTCACCTAAACTCTTAGAACCTTGGTTTCCTCCTTTGTAAAAAGGGGGCAATGATACCTGAAAGTGACTTACCCAGAGTCACACAGTTGTTATTCCACAGGGTTGTTGTGAGGGTTAAATGAGCTAATATAAGTTAAGTACTTTGCAAACGTTAAAAGACTCTATTATTGCTAGTTGTTATTCCTCATTCTTGGTACTAGACTAACTGGAAATATATTTCCAGTCAGGTATGTTGCTTTATTGTAACTTTTCACAGAGAACTAATTCTTAGTAATAGATCGTAGCTAGGTATCCTTTCAAAGCCTTTTATGTCACCTGAGATTTTACCATCCCATCAAATTGATAACTAATTTCTCATTTAATTTATTTGCAGTCCCTTGGCCCTCCAATTTCCCTCATCTGCCAAATGATATGATTTAGACTAAACAGTCTCAAAATCATACAGCTCGATATTCTAGGAAATCCATGACTCTTCTCTACCTGTTTACAAAAGTTTAGAATGAAAGGGATCTTTTAGAAGACGGCACTCATGGGAGAGTTATCCAGGAAAGAGCCACAAGAATGGTGGGTTGAATTAAAGGACCTGATTGGCTCATCCTCTTATATTTGTAAGAGGTGATGAGGGCTCCAATTAGGGCTATGGACATGTCAGTGGCAAATAGGGGATAATATATGAGATATGTTAGGGAGGTAGAAATGATGGCAATTAAGTGTGGATGAAGAGTTTAGAATAATACAAAGGAGTTTAGAATAACACAAAGGCTGTCAACCATTGTGACGGAAAGCCTGGTGGTCCTCTCAACAGCAATTGGAAATTCAGAAGAGGCATAGCTTGGGGGTGGAGGGAAGTGAAGAAAATGGGCTCTGTTTTGGTCATGTTGAGTTTAAGTTGACTTTGGGTCACCTAGTTTGGAATGTCCAATAGCTAACTGGTAAGGAGGAGCCAGAACTCTAATAGATTAGAGATGCATACATCTATTTAGAAGTTAATTGCTTAGAGATGATATGTAGCAAGGTTTTGTAGTGACTAATTACTGGGTGGTCAGTGAAAGAAAGTTCTCAGAGGTTTCTGGGAAATGTAATCTCAAGTAGATAGTGTTGGGGCTTTTTTCTCTTCCTGGGATAAACTGGGGATTCTAGAGGGAGCTTGTATAGGACAAAGGATCTTGAGAAAACAAGGAAGGTGTGATTCCAGAGAGAGTAAGATGCTCTAGGAGGTAAAAGGACAACATTTCTCTGCCATGGCAACGTTTCTGTGTGAACCTGGATGCATTTGGATATGGAAGGCAGGGGTAAAAGAGGTTCCTGTAGCATCATTTTCATTTTCATTTGTTGTTGGATGTTAGAGAAACAGGCCAAAGAAGCCTGGCTACCTGTGGCTGATGTTGAGAATGATCCACAGTGGCAGCCAGAGCCTCTATCCATTCAGACAGATGAGATGGCTGAGACCGGAGAATGGGTGGAGCCAATCAGTGGTAAACTGATTTCACTGAGTGGGAATTTTTGGAGAGAATGAGGTACCTTTCTCTTTTTCCTTTTCCTTCTTGATTCCTGTGCTAAATTCAAAGTTTATTTCTCTTTTTCTAATTAGTACATAAGCCAATCAATTTAGATAAAGAAAAAGGATGGATCCTAACAACTGTTGTGCTTCTAAGATTCCTTCTCACTCTGAACCTATGCTTCTGTTATCCTATGATCTTGAGAATATGCTTCATTATCTGTGAAAGGGAAGCCAGATAGAAAGTGTGCAATGAACTTGTATACATAGAGAAAAAAAGGACAGAGATTTGAACTCTCTCTCCAAAAGCTAGGTTTCTAACCTGCTGGGGGCTCTGAGCTAAAATGGAAAGAATCTTATAGAAATGGATTTCTTTGTTTTTATAAACATCCCAAAGTAGGTATGATTTTAGCTCTGTGTGTGTGTGTGTGTGTGTGTGTGTATGTGGTGTGTGCCAAGTGAAAGGCTGATCACCATTGCAGGCCTAATGAAGGGGGATGATCACTGTTGAGTCAAACCACCTTCCTCCATTGTTGACTGGTCTGTGAAGGTTCAGAGAAATCTCTACAGGGGATAGCACCTAGAATGTTGATCAAATTATAGGTCTAGAGGGGGGAAAAGAGTGGGTAGATATATTGATTTTTGTGTAAAATCATACTGTAATTATTTATGATCATATCTTATCTTTCCTACATTACTATGAGCCTTTAGAGTAAAAAATAAGTCTAATTTCATTTTAGTTTCTCCAATACCTAGTCCAAAGCCCTACATGTGGCAGATGCATAATTACCATTTGATGGTAGCTGATAGAAGAGAATTTGAAAAAAAGAGTCAATATTCTATATTTGGGCTCTTTTTTGGAGGCTGAAATGAAGGCAAGGAGCTGTAGCAATCTCTTTCCTCCTTTAGCCTGTGAATAATCCCTGAGAAGGAAGTTGGTTTATGGATCTACAAAAAAATGTGTCTATTTATGAGAAGTTATGTAGCAAGAAGTAAGCAAAATTAGAATAGGTATGCTGTAACTTTTAAATATATTCCTCTTATATTTTAAGTACCTATGATTCTATTGGTATGGACACTTCCACTTCACTACTTACCTTTCCATCCTTAATATACATAAATCCCTCTTATGCAACTCGAGTTCAGCCTAACTGGTTTTCTTGCTATTCCTCTTACATGACATTCCATCCCCTTTGCCTTCTATTCTCTGTCCTCCAAGTCTAGAATGTTCTCCCATCTCATCACCACCTTTTAGAATCTCATTTTCCTTCAGATGAAGAGAATCTTAGGTAAGCTAGATATGATAGACATCCGAAGAGAACTGAATGGGAATAGAAAGGAATATACCTTTTTCTCAGCAGTACACAGCACCTTTACAAAAATTAACCATATATTAGTACATAAAAACTTTATGACAAAATGCAGAAAAGCAGAAATATTAACTACATCCTTTTCATATCATAATATAGTAAGATTATGTTTAATAAAGGACCATGGAAACAAAGATTAAAAATTAACTACTTAAATTACCTACTCAAAGAATGAGTCAAACAGATCATAGAAACAATAAATTATTTTATTTTATTTTATTAAAGAGAATGATAATAATGAGACAATATACCAAAACTTATGGGATGTACAAAAGTAGTCATCAGAGAATCTCATTTCCTTAAAAATTCTCTTCAAATTCCATCCTGTTTCCCTTAGGTGCTAATGTCTTTTGCTGTCCCCCTCCAATTTACTTTGTATTAATTTGTATATTATTTATATATGTTTGTCTTTTCTTCCCCTAAAAGGTGTAAGCATCTGGGAGGGAGCAGTATCAAGGAGCTGCTCCTCTCTAACTTAGCAGATACATATTCACCTATCAGCGTAGCAGAACACGAAGACTGGGTAGAGCTGAGCTTCTCTAACTATAGCAAACCTGGCCCTCCCATGGCTGATTCTTGGACCATCACAGGCCCTTACATTTCTATAGTCTTTGAAAACTCAGTGTCACTTCCATGCAATGATGAGATTGGGGAGAAAATGTTGGGGGATAGCAAAAAATAGCAAAAAAACCTAGAAAGTCCTTAGGTTAAAAAAAAGAGAAACTTGAAGGGGACATAGAGCAAGAAATTATTTTGTTAAAGTTTATTGAATATTCATATATATAGATATATAATCATACTAACAAAACCTGTTGGTTCATAATAGCACTTTAAGGTTTGCAAAGATATATGTGTATGTATGTTTGTGTGTGTATATCTTTAATCACCACATGAATGAAATCTGTTTGCTTATAATATCCAGCATTTATATAGCACTTTGATGATTACAAAGACCTGTGTGCATATTTCTTTAATCATCACACCAATGAAATCTGTTGGTTTATAATAGCATTTATAAGGCACTTTAAAGTTTGCAAAGATGTGTGTGAGTATGTATGTACGTGTGTGCAGTCTCATTGGATCCTCACAACAATCCTAGGAGGTAGGTACTATTATTATCCCCATTTTTTAAACTCTTACCTTCCATCTTGGAATCAATACTGTGTATTGGTTCCAAGGCAGAAGAGTGGTAAGGGCTAGGCAATGGAGGTCAAGTGACTTACCCAGGGTCACACAGCTGAGAAGTGTCTGATGTGAGATTTGAACCTAGGACCTCCCGTCTCTAGGCCTGGCTCTCAATCCATTGAGCTACCCAGCTTCCCCTTATTATCCCTATTTTACAGATGAGAGAGGCTAAGTGACTTGCCCAGCATCACACAGGTTCTAAGTCTAAGCTCTAGTCTAAGACTAGATGTGAATTCACATCTTCCTGACTCCAAGTTCTGTGTCCTTCTTGCTATGCCTTCCAGCTGCCTAAATGTAGGCTGTGTGTCCTAGATGGCATGTATCCATGACCCAACAATAGCCATTTTGGGGCTTCTTCTACAAACCTTTCCCTGGAGCCCCATTCTCCAACAATTGTTAGCATTCACCATCTCCTCAATTGATCTTTTAGCATCATTATTTTGTATAGAACTTGTATCCTGCTCTCTCCCAGAAGACCATGAGTTCATTGAGGGAAAGTATTATTTTATTTTTGCTTCTAAAACCCCAGAAGAACAAGCCCAACACATAGCATGTGTCTAAATGTTACAGTGCTTGGCACCTAGTAGAACTTTTTTTAATGGTTGCCTTTTGTCTTAGTATCAATTCTAAGACAGAAGAACAATAAAGACTACACAACTGAGATTAAGTGACTTACTCAAGGTCACCTAGCTAGGAAGTGTCTGAGGCCATATTTGAACCCAGGCTCTCCTATCTCCAGGCCTGGAGCTCCATCTACTATGCTACCTAGCTGTCAATACATAGTACAACTTTAATAAATGCTTGTTGCCCTGCCTTGACTTGAAAAAAATAAGAAAAGTCAGATCTACACTCATTTTCCTTAGGACCTATTTATTTTATGTGGTGCCATGGCATACAAATAGCACTGGAATAGGAGTTAGTAGGTCTGGGTTCTAGTTCTGACTCAGCTACTGACTTACTTTGTAAAATGGGAAATAAGCACCTACTATGTGTCAAACTGCATAGGAAGTGCTAGGGATACAGAGAAAAGCAAAAACAGACACTGCTCTCAAGGATTCACAGTTTAATAGAGGAGACAGTATGCAGATGTCTATACAATTAGCTATATGTAGGATAAATTGGAAAAAAATCAGGAGAGATAAGGCATCTTTTTGGAGGTAGAATATTCTCATAATGTGGACCTAAAGGAAGCCAGGGAGAGAGTTCTAGGCCTGGGGGTCATCCAGGGGAAATGCCAGGAGCTGTAAGAATGGGATGTCTTATCAGAGGAACAGAAAGGAAGTTAGTGTTACTGGATCATAGAGTAAGAGATCATACACTACTTGTATAACCAGGAACAATTTATTAAATGCCTCTAAGCCAGGGGCAGCTAGGAGATTCTGTGGATAGAGTCAGGCCTCAAGACAAGAGATTTGGGGTTCAGAGATGGCCTCCAACATTTTCTAACGATATGACCCTGGGCAAGTCATTTATTCCCCATTGGCTAGCCTTGATCACTCTCTTCTGCCTTGGAACTGATATTTAGTATCATTTCCAAGACAGAAGATAAGGGTTTGTTTTTTTTAATCCTCCAAAGCTCACTTTCTTCACCTTCAAAATGCAGATGATGATACAATAGCTTCCTTATGGAATGATGAGAATCAAGTGAGATTGTCAATAAAGATTCATTAGTAAGTGTTGAGGCTACAAAGGAAGACAAAACCAGTTCTTGCTTTCAAGAACCTTGCATTTTAATGAAGATCTCACACAAATAACTAAACAGATCAGAAAATTAATAGGTAAAAGATAAAGTATTTTTCAAAACTTAAACCACTAAATCAGTGTTGGTTATTATTACTCCTTTTTGAAAATCCCAGATCCTTTTCTTATTTATTTCCAGGACAAGTGCTTAGAAGTAAACCTCTGTACTCCAGTGGTTCCCTGTCATCTCTAGAATCAAATAGAAAATCCTTTCATGTTCAAAACCCTTCCAAAGGGCACCTAAGTGGTTTAGGGGTTTGAGAGCCTGGCACAGAGATTAGAGGTCCTGGGTTCATTCAAATCTGGCCTGAGATACTTCCTAGCTACGAGACCCTGGGCAAGTCACTGAACCCAATTGCCTAGCCCTTACCCCTCTTCTGCCTTGGAACCCATAAATAAATATCAATTCTAAGACAAAAGGTAAGACTTTTTTGGTAGTTTGTTTGTTTTAAAGCCCTTCCTACCCAAGACCTGCCTCAAACTTTCCCGCTTAGGACCCGAGATGATTAAAAAAAAATTCTTAAACTGACCTGAAGCTTATAAACTGCACTGAAGGCAAGGCCCTACCTTAGATTATGAGCAGGGGTGTTGTACTCTTGTCTCATTATGCCTGTTCAACCTGTTCTAATAAATCTCAACTATATTAAAAATGAACCTGAAACCTACACTTACTGATAACAGGAAGACACCATGCTCCTATGATGTGGGAGGAAAATACTGATAAAAAACATATAATGCACCTTTGTGCCATAAACTAGAATATACTTCTTGCATGTCAAAACCTAGGGATTTAGTGGACTTTGAGCCCCATAAGAGCCAAGAACAGGATGTGGCATCCAGAAGAGCCTGTGTGTTCTTAAACAGTATGAAAAGACAGCTTCCAGGAGGAAGGAGCCAAGAGTCTCTCTGTACTCTCCCCTGGCCTGACCACATATGGAGTAGAGTGGGTTCAGTTCTGGATGCCATGTTTTAGAAAGCTGGAGCATATCCAGAAGCAAGTGATCAACATGGCCTTGAGATTATATCATGGGAGGAACACCCAGAGGTAGTGGGGCTGCTTAGCCCAGAGAAAAGAGACTTGGCAGGAAGGGAGAACTTTTGGTTCAGTAAATATTCACTAATTAACCAGTATGTGCTAGGTACTATGTTAGGCACTTAGGATACGATGACAAGGATAAAAAGTGTCAGTACCATCAAGGAGCTTAGAGGAGGACCAAATGAGATAATATTTGTAAAGCATTTGCAAGTGAAATAGAAATGTCAGCTATTATTGTTCTACTGCAGGGATATAAACATATATGTAATAATGATTATATATTATATTGTAATAAGAACAGTAAGAGCTAGGCAGTGGGGGTTAAGTGACTTGCCCAGGGTCACACAGCTAGGAAGTGTCTGAAGACAGATTTGAAACCCAGTTCTCCTAGATAAGTATTATTATTATTGTTCTCCTATAGGGAGGGTAGTGGACAAAACATTGAGCTTGGAATTAGGAAAACTCATCTTCCTAAATTCAAATCTGGCCTCAGACACTTACCAGCTATTTACCCATTCCTTTGGGGGGGGGGGGTGGAAAGAGACTTTTTTTCTGGGTTATACATGTATTGTCATGCAAAAATATTTCCATATTATTCATTGTAAGAAAATAATTATATAAAACCAAAACCCCAAAATAAAAACACAAATAAACTAAAGTGAAAAATAATATGCTTTGATCTGCATTCTGACTCCAGCAGTTCTTTCTCTGGAGGTGGAGAGCATTCTTTGTCATAAGTCCCTCAGAACTGGCCTGGATCATTGTATTATTGAGAATAGCTATGTTTTTCACAGTTGTTCATTACAAGATTGTTGTTACTGTGTGTATAATGTTCTCCTGGTTCTGCTTATTTCACTCTGCATCAGTTCATGTAGGTCTTTCCGGTTCTTTCTGAAATCATCACCAACATATACCCCAATTAGTTCAGCCATTCTCCAAATGATGGACATCCCTTCAATTTCCAGTTCTTTGCCACTATAAAAAGAGCTACTATAAATATTTTTGTGCAAGTGGGTCCTTTCCCCTTTTTTATAATCTCTTTTGTATATAGACCTAGTAGTGATATTACTGGATAAAAGTTTATGAACAGTTTTATAGCCCTTTGTTGCCCAGGTTCTTAATCTGTAAAATGAGCTGGAGAAGGAAATGGCAAACAACTCTAGCATCTCTGCCAAGATAACCCCAAATGTGATCACAAAGAGTCAGACACAATTGAAATGACTCAACAACAATAATAGGGATATTAATATATACCTAGATAAGTAATATTATTATTATTATTATATTATATTATTATTATATCTCCTATAGGGATATATAAAGCTAATTAAATACAAAGTAGGAAAGAGAAAGAGAACTACTAACTAAAGTGATCAGCATTGATTTCAGGGAGAAGGTAAAACTTGAGTTCTCTTTTTTTTTTTTTGGTAAAAAATATTTTATTTTACCAATTACATGTAATATTCATTTTCCACATAAGTTTTCTGAAGTTATATGATCCAAATTATCTCCTTCCCTCCCTTCCTTCCCCCCTTCCTGGAGCTCTTTGATCTGGGTTCTACACACATTATCATGCAAAATATATTTCCATATTGTTTATTTTTGTAAAAGAATTATGAATTGAGTCTTGAAGGAAAGTAATTTTTTTGCTTTCTTTTTTTTTATTTGCTAAGAAACAAGGCAAGAGGCATGTTGTGCTTCCTACAGAGGAGAATCAGGGCTATGATGCCTAAGGCGAAAAGCAGAACTACAGTCAGAGACAGAAGAGGGTCTGCATTTTAGAAATGGGGGAGAATTTATGCAAATACTCAGTGGTAAGAGATACTATATTGAGCTCAGGAAACAGATAGCAATCCAGTTTGGTAGAAGAATGGAGTTTATGAAGGGAACAATATGAAGTAAAAGGGAGATTAGAACCTCATTTTGGAGGCACTTGGAGGAAACTTTTATTCTAGAAAGAAGGAATAACTATAGGCTTCTGAGCAAGGGAATAGCATGGTCAGACCTATCTCTTAAGAATATGATTAGGGGTGGGGGCAGCTGGGTGGCTCAGTGGATTGAGAGCCAGGCTTAGAGACGAGAGGTCCTAGGTTCAAATCTCACATCAGACACTTCCCAGCTGTGTGACCCTGGGCAAGTCACTTGACCCCCATTGCCTAGCCCTTACCACTCTTCTGCCTTGGAGCCAATACCCAGTATTGACTCCAAGATGGAAGGTAAGGGTTTAAAAAAAAAAAAAGAATATGATTAGGGGGCAGCTAGGTGGCTCAATGGGAGCCAGGACTAGAGATGAAAGGTTCTGGATTCAAATATGACCTTAAACACCTTCCAATATCTTTTACTCTTGGAAAGTCACTTAATCCCCATTGCTTAGCCCTTACTGCTCTTCTGCCTTGGAACCAATACACAGTGTTGAGTCTAAGATGGAAGATAAGGCTATTTTTAATTTTAAAAAAGAATATTATTTTGGGAGTGGCTGAAAGGATTCTTTGGAGAAAGGAGAGAATGGAGACAGAAAAACCAATTATGAAGCTACTATAACTGTGCAAGTGTAAGAGGATGATGGCCTGAACTAGAATGGTTGTGGTATATATGGAGAGAAGGGCACAGATTCAAGATGTTTGGGAGGTAGGATTGGCAAAAAAAAGTTATCTTCAAGTGTTTAAAGAACTAGTATATGGCAGACATGTTGGCCTTTATAGAGGCAGGTCTATCGTCAATGCCTGTTAGTTCAGGTTTGACATTGGGACAAAATGAGGTACTTTCAGTTGACAAAACAAGTTGACTTTGCCCTAACACAGCACAGATGTGTAACAAGGAAAGAGAAGTTTTTTCTAGACGTCCCCCCACCCCTCCTGAACATATGGAAACTTGTCTAGTTAGTAGGGCAGGGCATGGCGACTCACATAGTCTTCAGAAATGCACGAAGTCAGAAGGACACCAAATGCTCAAGGGTTGGGCTTTTTATTCCCTTAGTTGGCCAGGATATTCCATCACAGGAGGAAGAGACCAGTCAGGTTCCAGAGACAGCTTTGTGGCCTTTTAAATAAAACTAACCCCTGTGGCAGAAAAATGGGGGAACCCTGGTTGTATCACAGACTTATTTTGCTTAGGATCAGAGGACCAAACTAGATAGAAACAATGAGTAGAAGTTGCCAAAGTGAATTTTAGGTTTTATATAAATAAAATTTTCTGGGGCCAGCTAGCTGACTCAGTGAATTAAGAGCCAGGCCCAGAGATGGGAGTTCCTGGGTTCAAATCTGACCTTAGACACTTCCTAGCTGTGTGACCCTGGGCAAGTCACTTAACCCCCAAGCCATTGGTGCCTTAGAACAGATACACAGTATCGATTCCAAGATGGAATGTAAGTGTTTAAAAAAAATTCTTAATGAGTAGTTCCCATAAGCAGAATGTGCTGGTTTTTGTTTTTAAACCTTTACCTTTTGACTTAGTATCAGTTCTAAGACAGAAGAACAATAAAGGCTAGGCAATTGGGGTTAAGTGATTTGACCAACTAGAAAATGTCTGAGGCTTGTGAATCTTAAAAAACTACTCAGAATGTACTTTAGAAGATTTGATTTAGCTATTTCCTTATTGTAACAATGGAGATACTTGGTCTAATAGAACCAGGAATGTCTTGGGTACTTTACATTATTCCACCCATACTTAGACATACTTTAGGGGAAGATAAAGTTGTAAACTCCTGATTGAACAATAAAGGTAATTAACTCATACCTTATAGTGAAGCTAGGACTTTAAGCTGTCTATTTTTAGATCTAATACAAAAGGGTGTTAAGTACCTATAATGGTTAAATTAATCACAAAAAGGTCAAGTAACTCACAAAAGGTGAGCTTAACAAAGAAGTGTGAAGTACTCAAAAGATATAATCTAACAAGAGAAGGTAAGAACTAAAGAATGGGTGGTCCTGGAAAAAATGTCTACTGTGATTGGTAGATATAAAGTTTAGGGGAGGTGACATAAGAGAAAATTCTCTTTAAAAGGAGATTAAAAGTCAGTTAAGGATGTCTGAACTAAGTTCAGGAGATTGAGTTCAGTGGAGGACTTGAGGTTCCTTGGAAACAGTCTTGTGGTGAGTGATAAGACTGACTCCCTTTCCTTTAGACTCAGGAAGGCCACTTAGGTCAAGGCCTTTAACTACTTCCTGGCTCAGCCTGAGCCAGAGCAGTTTAAATTAATTCTCTCTCTCTCTCTCTCTCTCTCTCTCTCTCTCTCTCTCTCTCTCTCTCTCTCTCTCTCTCTCTTCCTTAATTCCTTCTCTCTATATTAATTAAATCTCCATAATTCCCAGCTGACTTGGGTATTTTATTATTTGGGAATCATCCCTGGTGACCAATTATTTAGATTTAAGTCAAAACACTAAAATTATCTTACAGGCTAGATTTGAACCCAGAATCTTTTGACTCCCTCTGACCTTTGTGCTACCCAGCTGCACTAGAATGCATTATCCTACTGAGGTAGTTCATTTCTTGTCTTTAATCTGAGACTGGGTGACCCTTTAGCAAAGAGAGGACAGAGGAAATTCAGCCCATGGAGTCTCTTCCAACTCTGAGTCTGATGCTATAAATTCATCTCTTAGCTCTTCCCCCCCTAAACCCCATTATTACACTCCAAATGCCTAATGGACACTTTTTCCAGCCAGGTGTCCAAATAGCACCTCAAATCCAACATTTCCCACCACTCCCAAATTTTCCGTCATCCCATCTTTATAATTCAGTTAACGGTTCCACCATTCTTCCATTTATCTAGGCTCAAAACCACCATATTTTATTTTTTCCTTCTTAGCTGCCTCCTGCACCACTGTTCTATTGCCAAATACTGTCACCCCTACCCCAACATTTCTTAAATCCATTTCCTTTTCTCCAGTCACTTTCTCAAGTATCAGGTACTTTGATAGGCACTGGAAACATACATTTAATGAAACAATTCCACCTTAAAACATAGTCATGGTTCTATTGTATGTCTCCTATATGATTTCTCACTATTGCTTTTCCTCCTTAATCCCTTCTAGAAATAGCTGAAAAAATAATCTTCTAAAAATAATAGACTTGATTGGATCATGCCCCATCTCTGTGTCATCCAAGGGGCAGCTAAGTAGATAGAGCACAGAGCCTCAGGAAGACTTATCTTCCTGGAGGTCATATCTTATCTTAGACACTTGCTAGCTATGTGACTCTGGGCAAGTCACTTCACCCTGTTTGCCTCAGTTTCCTTATCTGTCAAATGAGTTGGAAAAGGAAATGGTAACCCACTCTAGTACCCTTGCCAAGAAAACCCCAAATGGGGTCACAAAGAGTTAGAAATGACTAAAACTAAAATGTGACTGATTATGCCTCCAGGATAATGCCAAACTCATTGGCCTGGCATTTAAGATCATCCACAATCTGTAGTACAGCTGCCTTTCCAGCTTTATTTCCTACCATCCAATCTATATTCTAGCCAAGGCAGATTGTTAGCTCTTCTTTAAAATGGATATGGAATCTCCTATTTTGGTGCATCCAGGCAAGTCATTTTCCATGCCTAGAATGTGTTCTCTCCTTGTCTCTGACTTCAGAAGCCTTATTTTTCTAGTAACTTGCTAGTTACTAGTAATAAATTGGGCAGCTGGATGGGACAATGGATAGAGTTCCAGGTCTGAAGTCAGGAGGACTCATCTTCCTGAGTTTGAATCTGGCCTCGGATAATTACCAGCTTTGGGACCCTAGGCAAGTCACCTAACCCTATTTGCCTCAGTTTTCTCATCTGTAAAATGAATAGGAGAAAGACAGGGCAAACTATGCTAGTATGCTTGCTGAGAAGAGTCACATATGATTCAACAGCAATAATAACAACAAAAATAAATAACTTTCGCAGGGTCACAAAGCTTCAAAGTGTCTAAGGCTGGATTTGAACTCAGGTCTGGACTGGAGGTCCAACACTCCATTCACTTTTCCATCTAGGTACCTCTATGAGCTAATCCCAGTGTATTGTAAAGTCTTTGAAGGCATTAGTTTTCACCTTTTTTCCCCACTTGGGCCACAGCGAACTTAATGCAGCCAGTACTTATACATTATTTGTGGAATTGAATCTTAACTCTTTTTTAAAAAAAATTTAAACATTATTTTATTTGGTCATTTCCAAACATTATTCACTAGAAACAAAGATCATTTTCTTTTCTTCCCCTCCCCCCCTCCCACCACCTTTCCCTCTTCCACGATTCCACTGGTTATCACATGTGTTCTTGACTCGAACCCATTTCCCTGTTGTTGGTATTTGCATTAGAGTGTTCATTTAGAGTCTCTCCTCAGTCATATCCCCTCAACCCCTGTAGTCAAGCAGTTGCTTTTCATTGGTGTTTTTACTCCCACAGTTTATCCTCTGCTTGTGGATAGTATTTTTTAGATCCCTGCAGATTGTTCAGGGACATTGCATTTAGACTAAAGGAGAAGTCCATCACCTTCGATTGTACCACAGTGTATCAGTCTCTGTGTACAATGTTTTTCTGGTTCTGCTCCTTTTGCTCTGCATCACTTCCTGGAGGTTGTTCCAGACTCCATGGAATTCCTCAACTTTATTATTCCTTTTAGCACAATAGTATTCCTTCACCAACATATACCACAATTTGTTCAGCCATTCCCCAATTGATGGGCATCCCCTAGTTTTCCAATTTTTGGCCACCACAAAGAGTGCAGCTATGAATATTCTTGTACAAGTCTTTTTCCTTATTATCACTTTGGGGTACAAACCCAGCAGTGCTATGGCTGGATCAAAGGGCAGACAGTCTTTTATTGCCCTTTGGACATAGTTCCAAATTGCCCTCCAGAATGGCTGGATCAATTCACAACTCCACCAGCAATGAATTAGTGTCCCCACTTTGCCACATCCCCTCCAGCATTTATTACTTTCCATAGCTGTCATGTTAGCCAATCTGCTAGGTGTGAAGTGATACCTCAGAGTTGTTTTGATTTGCATCTCTCTGATTATAAGAGATGTAGAGCACTTTTTCATGTGCTTATTAATAGTTTTGATTTCTTTGGCTGAGAACTGCCTGTTCATGTCCCTTGCCCATTTATCAATTGGAGAATGGCTTGATTTTTTTTGTACAATTGATTTAGTTCTTTGTAAATTTGAGTAATTAAACCTTTGTCAGAGGTTTTTATGAAGATTGTTTCCCAATTTGTTGCTACCCTTCTGATTTTGGTTACATTGGTTTTGTTTGTACAAAAACTTTTTAATTTGATGTATTCCAGATTATTTATTTTGCATTTTGTAACTCTTTCTAATTCTTGCTTGGTTTTGAAGTCTTTCCCTTCCCAAAGGTCTGACATGTATACTATTCTGTGTTTGCCTAATTTTCTTATAGTTTCCTTCTTTATGTTCAAGTCATTCACCCATTTTGAATTTATCTTGGTGTAGGGTGTGAGGTGTTGATCTAAACCTAATCTTTCCCACACTGTCCTCCAATTTTCCCAGCAGTTTTTATGAAATAGTGGGATTTTTGTCCCAAAAGCTGGGATCTTTGGGTTTTTCATATACTGTCTTGCTGAGGTTGCTTGCCCCCAGTCTATTCCACTGAACCTCCTTTCTCTCTCTTAGCCAGTACCAAATTGTTTTGATGACCGCTGCTTTATAATATAGTCTGAGATCTGGGACTACAAGACCCCCTTCCTTTGTATTTTTTTCTTCATTATTTCCCTGGATATCCTTGATCTTTTGTTCTTCCAAATGAACTTTGTTATGGTTTTTTCTAAATCAGTAAAAAAAATTTTTTGGAAGTTCCATGGGTATGGCACTAAATAGATAGATGAGTTTGGGTAGGATGGTCATTTTTATTATATTGGCTTGTCCTACCCATGAGCAGTTAATGTTCTTCCAATTGTTCAAGTCTAGTTTTAGTTGTGTGGAAAGTGTTTTGTAGTTGTGTTCATATAGATCCTGTGTTTGTCTCGGGAGATAGATTCCTAAGTATTTTATTTTGTCTAAGGTAATTTTGAATGGGATTTCTCTTTCTAGTTCTTGCTGCTGAGCTGTGTTGGAATTATATAGAAATGCTGATGACTTATGTGGGTTTATTTTGTATCCTGCAACTTTGCTAAAGTTGTTGATTATTTCGATTAGCTTTTTGATTGAATCTCTAGGATTCTTTAAGTAGACCATCATGTCATCTGCAAAGAGCGATAATTTGGTCTCCTCCTTGCCTATTTTAATGCCTTCAATTTCTTTTTTTCTCTAATTTCTACTGCTAGTATTTCTAATATAATGTCAAATAATAGAGGTGACAATGGGCATCCTTGTTTCACTCCTCATCTTAATGGGAATGGATTTAGTTTATCCCCATTGCAGATGATATTAGTTGATGGTTTTAGATATATACTGTTTATTATTTTTAGGAATGACCCTTCTATTCCTATGCTTTCTAGTGTTTTTAGTAGGAATGGGTGTTGTATTTTATCAAAGGCTTTTTCTGCATCTATTGAGATAATCATGTGGTTCTTGTTGGTTTGCTTGTTGATATGGTCAGTTATGTGCATGGTTTTCCTAATATTGAACCAGCCCTGCATCCCTGGTATAAATCCTACTTGATCACAGTGAATGACTCTTCTGATCACTTGCTGGAGTCTTTTTGCTAGTATCCGATTTAAGATTTTTTCATCTATATTCATTAGGGAGATTGGTCTATAATTTTCTTTCTCTGTTTTTGTCCTGCCTGGCTTTGGAATTAGTACCATGTTTGTGTCATAAAAGGGGTTTGGTAGAACTCCCTCTTTGCTTATTATGTCAAATAGTTTGTATAGTATTGGAGTTAGCTGTTCTTTGAATTTGATAGAATTCACTGGTGAATCCGTCAGGCCCTGGGAATTTTTTCCTAGGAAGTTCTTTGATGGCCTGTTGGATTTCTTTTTCTGATATGGGATTATTTAAGAAATCTATTTCTTCTTCTGTTAGTCTAGGCAATTTATATTTTTGTAAATATTCATCCATATCACCTAGGTTGGTATATTTATTGCCATATAGTTGGGCAAAGTAGTTTTTAATGATTGCCTTAAATTCCTCTTCATTGGAGGTGAGATCCCCCTTTTCATACTTGATGCTGTTAATTTGCCTTTCTTCTTTCCTTTTTTTAATTAGATTAACCAATACTTTGTTTATTTTGTCTGTTTTTTCAAAGTACCAGCTTCTAGTCTTGTTTATTAGCTCAATAGTTCTGTCACTTTCGATTTTATTAATTTCTCCCTTAATTTTTAGGATCTCTAGTTTGGTTTTCTCCTGGGGGGTTTTAATTTGTTCGTTCTCAAGTTTTTTGATTTGCATTTCCAATTCCTTGATCTCTGTCCTCCCTAATTTGTTAATATATGCACTCAGGGTTATGAATTTTCCTCTAAGTACTGCCTTGGCTGCATCCCATAAGGTTTGAAAGGATGTCTCGCTGTTGTCATTTTCTTCAACGAAATTATTAATTGTTTCTATGATTTCTTCTCTAACTATCCGATTTTGGAGTATCATATTATTTAATTTCCAATTAATTTTTGATTTGGCTCTCCATGTACCCTTGCCGATCAATATTTTTATTGCCTTGTGATCTGAAAAGGCTGCATTTATTATTTCTGCTTTTCTGCATTTGAGTGCCATGTTTCTGTGACCTAGTGTATGGTCTATTTTTGTGAATGTGCCATGTGGTGCTGAAAAGAAGGTGTATTTCTTTTTGTCCCTATTTATTTTTCTCCATATGTCTATTAACTCTAATTTTTCTAAGATTTCATTCACCTCTTTTACCTCTTTCTTGTTTATTTTTTGGTTTGATTTATCTAAATTTGATAGTGGTTGGTTCAAATCTCCCACTAATATGGTTTCACTGTCTATTTCCTCCTTCAATTCTCCTAGTTTCTCTATTAAAAATTTGGATGCTATACCATTTGGTGCATACATGTTGATTAATGATATTTCCTCATTTTCTATACTCCCTTTTAACAGAATATATTTACCTTCCCTATCCCTTTTGATCAGGTCTATTTTTGCTTTGGCTTTGTCAGATATCATGATTGCAACTCCTGCCTTCTTTCTATCAGTTGAGGTCCAAAAGGTCTTACTCCATCCTTTAATTCTAACCTTGTGAGTGTCAACCCGCCTCATATGTGTTTCTTGAAGACAACATATGGTAGGGTTTTGTGTTCTAATCCACTCTGCTATTTTTCTACGTTTTATGGGTGAGTTCATCTCATTCACGTTCAAAGTTATGATTGTCATTTGTGGATTCATTGGCATTTTGATATCTTCCCCTAGTTCTGACCTTTCTTCTTTAGCTATCTCCTTTTGAACCAGTGATTTACTTTAGGTCAGTCCCCCTAGTCCCCTCCCTTGAGATGCTTCCCTTTCTAGCCCCTCCCTTTTTATGCTCCCTTCCCCTGCCCCCTCTCCGCTCCCTTTTTATACTCCCTCCCCCCTCCCCCTCCTTAATTTTCCTTTCTTTCTTGCCCTGAATCTTAACTCTTAATCTTTCTAAGTGTTCTCTTATAAAAGAGGAGCGACTTGGGGAAACTATAAAGCAAATTTGGTAGCTGGGTAGGTGGGGAGAGGGGTAATCCAATAGGGAACAACATTAATGTTGAATTTGTTAAAGAACAAAGATTTTTTATAATTTAAAAAAACTGTACAGAGTGCTATGTTCTGCCTCTGAATAGCCCTTGTGCTCTCTACAGAGGACATGAGTTGGTTCCTAAGTAGACTTAGGTAACGTGGCTCTGGGCTGGCCCCAGTCCTCATGTTTTCTACACTGATCTAGACCTTCATGAATACTCTGTTCACTTCAAGGACAAAGGAGCACTCAATCGAGTTTAGCTGAGTGTATTTTTAGAATTCTGTTTACTTATCATAAAAAGGCAAACAGTGCTACTTACCCTTCCCCATGTCACCCTTATTTCCCAAGCTCCACAAACACTTTTTTGCCTTTCTCCAGCCCTGATCCTTCAGTCTGGACAAATAGGAAACCATGCCACAAATCAGGCATTGAGTAGGCCACTCAATTTTACTCTTTCTTTCATTGTGAGGCTCTGTGCTGTGATGGAAAGAACCTAAGGGACCCAGGAAACTTGGGCTCTAGAGGCATCGTGGTATTACGTATAGAATATACAACTTGGTCTTTTATGAATGAGTGATACATTGGATGAGACACTCCCTTTGATTAAGTCTCAGTTTCTACTTTTTAAAAATGAAAATGTGGAACTTGGTAATCCAAACTGAGAAAGTTACTCACTATTAAACCCTTCTGTTACTCTCCAGCTGTAACCACGATTCTGACTAAAGACAGGCACAAAAGGAAAAGGCATACTCTACTTTGATCGCTTCCTAGTTTGGGGGAAGTCCTTTGAAAGTGATTCAGAAACTACACTAGACTAAATGTTTAGAAATGCAGATACCTGTTAGAATTGAGGTCAAAGGTAAGTAGAAAAAGGTCTTAGAAAAAGGAGGGCAGAACCCTGGACAAATACCCACAAACATTCCCAAAGAAAATCATCGTCTAATAGTTTCTCAAGACTATTAGAAAAAGGGCCTACTTTGTAAGCATTGCAGAGATTATGAATTTTCCTCTCCCTAGTGACCATTGTGAAGAGTGAATCAAACTTTCTTTGCCAATCAATCAGAAATTTTAAAATTAATCCACCAAAAACTTAAACACTCCTACTTAACACTAAGTAAGGGAGTTCACAAGCCACTTACTAGAGTGGGTGACAATTGCAGAGGCCACTGAACATCCCCTGGACAGTATTAAGCAAACTGAAAGACTTAAACTGGTTCCCCTAAAGTGGAGGACGGGATAGGAAGTGATGTGGAAAAAGGACTATAAAAAGTCCTGAACTTCCTGTCCAGGGATCTTCAGCTGGTGACTTGGCTTTTAGAGGTGGCTTTGGACTTAACCTTCGACTTGGACCTTGACTTTAGCTCTTGGACTGCTACTTAGAGGACTATTCCTGGATCTTCTTCTTTAGACTTCATCTTGGGTAAGTGAGTAGCTGGCCATCCTTTCCTGGATTCTGGAGAGATTAGTTCCAGAGAGGGCTTCCTTTTCTGGAAAAGGCTGCATTGGTGGAATCCTTGCATAAGACACCACTGGTCCTCTGGCTAAGGGTTATAGAGCCCTGCCAGGGCTGAGCAGGACACCAGAGCAACATTTAATATGATAGGCGACATTTTCTCTACCCTCTTCTTACATTTCTCTATTTTCACTCTTTCTACCTCTTTGTAAATAAAAGCTACTAAAAGTCATTTTGACTTGAGCTATAATATTTTTAAATTGGTGGCCACAGTATTACTTTAGAATTCTCATATTAGCATAAAACCTTCATTTTAAATTCTGACACCATACACTAGAGAAAGTTTTCCATTCCCTCTTCTAGCTTCCTCCCCACTTTTAGAAAAAGCAGCCTTGAGTGATTTGGATTGTCCTGGCTCACTGTCTCAGGAGGACACTCAGTGAACTTATAGACAATTGGGGAAAGCTTAGAATGTTCTCTTTCTCTGAAACCTCTAAAACCTGTGGGAGACAGTGACAAGAGTAGAGATCATGTTACTGTAAGAGTGAAGATATCAAACTTCATTGTTCCCCTAAGTTATCTGAAATACTAGACAAGTTGTTCCTGACCCTTGCAAGAACCACCTGACTGTGAGTTCAGAACCAGAGGCATCCTGAACTGGGATTCAGGACACCATGAATTCTGAAGACAGAGAGCTGGTCCCCTGTGAAAGGGAATTATTGCCATCTTCTGGCAGGTGAAGAAAACTGCAAAAAAAAGCTGAGTTATAGACTTCACAATGCAGGATCACAGGAAGAATAACAAAAGACAATGGGATTTATAAATATCTGCTGACAGCTTCTAGAAGTACAAACTTTAGGAAAAGCAACACATCAAGGAAGGAGAATAGCTATGGAAGGGAACACTAGTGTGGAAGAACCAACACCTTGGGGCATTACTTACTGAAGTCTTACAACAGAGCAATATTACTAGTAGTTGAGATTGTACAGGTTTTTGAGAAAGGGGATATCTACTGAAATCCACTCCTAATGTTGTGTTTAGGTAACACAATGCACTGCATTATGGGTATGAAATTTGGAAGACCCAAGTTCAAATTAAACCTCAGTCTCTTACTAAACTGTGTGACTTAGTTAACCTCTTTTCATCTCAGTTTCCTCCATTGTAAAATGCCCATCACAACCCAACTGTGCCTGCCTATCCTGTAGGACTCTTGTCTGGGTCCTCCTCAAAGCTCTCTACACATAGCAGACTTGGGTTGATGGGAGGTTTTCTTCATTTCTCTTGACACCTCTAGGACACCAATGGAGACTAAAGACTGTTCCTTGGTTAATTCTCACTTGTCACAAGACAAGACTATTTTCCTTTTCTTTCTTTTTTTTTTAACTCATGTTTCTTTGTTGATATCCTTTACACCCCACCTCTTCCATAATTCCTTGTCTGAATTCTATTTTGGCCAGATTAATTTATTTCCCCTATTGTCCTTTGGATGATTCCCAATTTAAGTTTTTTAAAGGCTGTAGAATCCCATGATATGTAGCCATTCAAAAACAGTGGAAGAATGTTGGTGTTATAAAGATGAGACTTTATTTTAGGGAGAAGATTAATATTATTAAAAGAGCTTTGCAGAGGCAGCTAAGTGGCACTTCCTAGCTGTGTGACCCTGGGCAAGTCACCTAACCCTCATTGCTGAAGCCTTTCCACTCTTTTGCCTTAGAACCAAAATAGAATATTGATTCTAAGATGGAAGGTAAGGATTTGAAGGGGGAAAAAAAGAGCTTTGCAATTTTCTGAAGGTAATCTAGACTGCTCTTTTCTTCCTATTCAATTCCAGACCTAACTCATTGTCAGTTTGGAGTGACTGTCACACACATACAAACACATACATACATACATGCATGCACAAATAATTACATACATATATACAAATGGATTGATCAAAAATTATTCCTTTAACAGCATCATCTAGACAATAGGCATGGCCTATCCACTTAGTTTTTCTTGTGTGAATAGTCAGGCCAAATTCCTTTAAGTACTTTTGGATCTCATTAAAGAGGTTCTTCAGTGTTCTGGGCCTTGGTGCAAGAAATACAATGCCATGTAGAAAAAAGACATCTGGAAGATCTCATTATTGATAGGGAATCCCTTCTCAACTTACATCCTCTGCTGCATCTCCCTGTTCCAGTGTCCACACTCCATTTAGTGCCATGCTTGTCATCAATCATCAGGGACACTGATCAAGGTGATCTCTGTTATTACAGATTTCCAGAAGTCTTGTATAATGTTAACATATTTATGAGAGTCACCTTGGAGAAAGATGGACTGGGTGGTATTTTGTGCTACCAAATCAAACAAACGCCTTTTAAAAAAAACCCTTACCTTTTGTCTTAGAATTAAGACTTAAGTGTTGGCTCCAAGGCAGAAGAGTGGCAAGGACTTGAGGCAATGGGGGTTAAGTGATTTGCCTGGGGTCAACACACCTAGGAATTATCTGAGGCTTGATTCGAACCCAGGACCTCCTGTCTCTAGGTTTGGCTTTCTATCCACTGAACTATCTGGCTGCCCTTCAAATGTCTTTTTATGAAACCAAAACTATGTGTGATGATAAGAATAAATATTGCTATGGAATATTACTTGTAGAACAGTCTAAATGCCGGGGCTCAATTATCTTTAATGATGAGGAGAATTTATTGTTTGTTCTAAACAGATATTCACAGAGGAAGAACTGTGGGAGCAAAAACACAAAAGAAAAACAACTGCTTGATCACATGGGTTGATGGGGACATGATTGGGGATGTAGACTCTAAGTGATCACCCTGGTGCAAATATTAACGATATGGAAATAGGTCTGGATCAATGACACATGTAAAACCCAGTGGAATGGCATATCAGCTGGGGGGGAGTGGAGGGAAAGAACATGACATAACCAAGGAAAAATCTTCTAAATTAATTAATTAAATAAAAATTTTCAATAAAAATAAATTTTAAATAAAAAAATAAACAGATATTCAGATCTTTTCTGCCTTTCACGTAGGTGTTATTCTTCCATTCTCACCCTTCAAGGCTTTTAAGATGGCTTTGCTTATTTCCATCTGTTTTTTAAGTTGGACTTTTCCTTCACTGCCGTAAAGATTCCTTCGTAAAGCTTCTCAATGTGTTTTATGACTCAGTGTTATTATAATCTTGCACCAGCCTATCCATATGGTTTCATGAAGAATCTTACACTTTAAATTACCGTTGTCCTTGGCTATTATCTCTCTCAGCTTTGTCAAGTATTTGCTGACTCAATTGGCTCTTAAGATCATTTGGTCTTCTTGTTAATAAAACTGCTATGGAAATATGGAATGTGAGTAAGTACTAGTGATGTATGCCTAAATCTGTAGGTTTGCATCTATATATGTTTCCATAGAGATACTTTATTGCTTTTGGTTGAATTTTTCATTGAGAGGACGCCATTTTTCTTTTTTTCTTTTCTTGTCTTTCTTTCTTAAAACAACAACAACAACAACAACAAACAGAACAAACACTTACTTTTCCTCTTAGAATCAATACTGTGTATTGGCTCCAAAAGCAAAAGAGCAATAAGGGATAAGCAAGTGAAGTTAAATGACTTGCCCAGGGTCACACAGAGCTAGGAAGTGTCTGAGGTCAGCTTTGAACCCACAACCTCCCATCTCCAGGCTTGACTCTCAAGCTACTGAGCCACCTCACTATCCTTTTTGATGTTCCTCCAACAAATTGCACTCTCTCTTGGCTCTGGGCATCTTTGCTGACTGTCCTCCCCCATTCCTGGAACACTCTCCCTTCTCATCTCCTTCTACTGGCTTCCTTTAAGTCCCAACTGAAGTCTTACTTCTACAGGAACCATTGCCCAACCCTTCCCCACTTCTAGTGCCTTCCCTCTTTTCATAATTTCCTGCCTGATTATATATAGCTTGTTTGTACATATTTGTTTGTTGGCCATATCCCACATTGGCCCGTGAGCTCCGTGAGGACAGCGACTGGGTTTTGCCTCTTTTGAAGTCCGGCTTTGTAGACTCCCTGGCCCATCGCGGATGCTTAATAAATGTTTCTTGATGGATTGATGATAGATGGTGAGTGGGAGTAGGCTGCAGTCCATTATTAATGGCCATAATCCAATTTGATTTAGATGTACTTGGATCCCTGTCTTGACTTGTTACTGAGTTACTTACTGAGAACTCCTTGCGTGCAAGATGAGTGTCTTTTTGTTAAATCTTTGTATCTCCACAGCCCCAGAGCAGTGCTTGACAGGCTGAGAGAGACTTACTAAAGGTGTTTTGAAATCATGAATGTCAATTCATAGGTACTGAGCTAAATGCCAGACCAGTTGTTTTTAAAATAACAGATGACTGACTGAATTTAATCTTTTCCCGTCCCAAACCAGTTATGTATGAGTGTCAGCCCCACCTGACAGCAAGGGGGAGAGATTCAGGGATATCTCATAAAGAAGTAAATTCATGTCTAAATGACAATGACATCTAATTTTTTTTAAACCCTTACCTTCCATCTTGGAGTCAATACTGTGTATTGGCTCCAAGGCAGAAGAGTGGTAAAGGCTAGGCAATGGGGGTCAAGTGACTTGCCCAGGGTCACAAAGCTGGGAAGTGTCTGAGGCCAGATTTGAACCTAGGACCTCCCGTCTCTAGGCCTGGCTCTCAATCCACTGAGCTACCCAGCTGCCCCCGACATCTAATTTTTTAAGCACATTTTAGCTAGACACTTGGCCAAGTTAAATTAAACAGTTATTTGAGATCAGAGACCTGCTACAAAGCTGTAAATCTTTAATACACCCAAGACATAATTCTACACTAACCAGATATTAGGATCATAGATTTAGAGCTATCTAAAGGAAGGAATCTTAGACACCATTTAGTGCAACTAGCTAATTTCACAGATGAGGAAACTGAGGCACACAGTGGTTTAGTGACTTGTCTAGGGTATAGTGCTAGTGAGTATTTGAGGCAGGACTCAAACTCAGGTTTTTCTGATTCCATGCCCAGCACCCCGTCCAAATGCCAATTAGTTGTCTTTGGGCTGCTCCCAAAGATAAAAATATGTCAAGACATCAAAAATAGAAAGGACTCAAAGATGGCCTAGTCTAATCACATTTCACCGAAGAGGAAATTGAAGTCTAGAGAAGGGGAAGTGAATTTATCTGAGGGCACACAGCTACTTCTTCTGGAACGACTTTCCAGCTCTCATAACTCCACATTTAAATCTTCCCAGTGTTCCCATTATTATACAGTGCAAACCTCGCTGGGGCTGGAGCTTAGAAAATTGGTTTCATGTTATAGCACTGAGCATTCTTTTTGTGGTGGCAAAGAATTCTAAATTGTGAGGATAACCATCAATTAGGAATGCTGAACAACTTGTGCTTGTGAGCATCATGAAATTCTAGTGTGCTATAAAAAAACAGTGAGCAGGATACTCTCAGAAAACCTGAGAAGACTTATATGAACTGATGCAAAGGGAAGGATCAGAACCCGGAAAACATTGTACACAGTAATGGCAATATGGTATGATGATAAGCTATGAATAATAGCTATTATCAGCAATACAATGAGCCAAGATAATTCCAAGGGACCCACAACAAAAAATGCTCACCTCCAGAGAAAGAACTGATGGAGTCTGAATGCAGATTGAAGTATATCTTTGTAAAAGCTTCTGTTTTCTATTGCAACAGGGCTAAATGGAAGTATGTTTTGTATGACTTCACATGTATAGTCAATATCAAACTGCTTTCTCAAAGGGGGGAAGAGAAAGGGAAGGAGAGAATTTGAAATTCAAAATTTTTGAAAATGGATATTTAAAATATTTTACATGTAATTTGGAAATATTTAACTGAACAAATGAAACCATATTTGAAAAAAATAACCTGAGCATTATATTTGTATGACCTTCACTAATACACCTATTCTACTTTGAGCATCAGTTTCCTTTTCTGTCAAATATGGATAGTAATATTTTAACAACTTACCTCCTACTTCAGAAGATTCTTGTAAGGAAAGAGGCTTTTTTAATGTTAACATTCTATAGAAAAATATTATTGTTAATCATAAATTTGTAAGGAATAAGTTGGTACTAAAAACAAGGCAGTAAAATTAAGAGGCTATTATTTGCAGGGCTGACGAAATAGAGAATTTTGAAAGCTGTTTCTGTGTTCTCTGGGTTTGCAGTTAAGGGGAGAAAACATTTAAATACTTCAGGCCTGCATAAAACTCACAATTATATACTTGTCTAATATAGTTGAATGGCAAAGGCTTTTATTTTTTATGTTATTTATTCATTTCTTTCTTTTATTTTTATGTTATTTATTTATTCATCTTTCCCTCCCTCCCTCCCCCTCTCTCTTTCTTTCTTTCTTTCTTTCTTTCTTTCTTTCTTTCTTTCTTTCTTTCTTTCTTTCTTTGTCTCTCTCCCTCCCTCCCTCTCTCTCTTTCTCTCTCTCTCTCTGTCTTTCTGTGTCTCTGGTCTTGGTCTCAACACACACACAGACACACACACACACATATATATGTATATGTGTGTGTGTACATATCTATATATCTATATATATAAAACCCATATCTCCTATATGTCTCTCTCTCCTTTTCTCCTCTCTTCATACAGGTGTCCCTGCAGCACAGCTCTCATCATATTATAGCTGGGATTTTGCAATAATAGCCTTCTGGCTGACTTCTTCCATCTAATTCACCCTCCATTGGGCTAGCAAAGATAATTATTTTCCATAAATCACAAGTCTGACAATGTCCTCCCTCCCCCTCGTCAATAAATTCCACTGGTTTCCTATTCCAGCCAAGATCAAACATAAAATCTTTCCGTTGGCACCTGAAGCCATTTCAATCTTGCCTCATCCTGTTATTCCTGCCTCCTTCCTCTTAACTCTTCTCCAAATGCTGTGTGCTCTAACAATACTGGTCTCTTTGCTATACTTTGCACATGACCCCTCTTTCTCCTCAGTCCATGTTTTTGTTTTTTAATTTTTACCATCCATCTTAGAATTATACTATTGGTTCTATGGCAGAAGAGCAGTAAGGGCTAGGTAACTGAGGTTAAATTACTTGCCCACAGTCACACAGCTAAGGAGCATTGAAGGCCAAATTTGAACCAAGGGCCTCCTCCTGTCTCTAGGGCTAATTTTCCATCCATTGAGCCATCTAGCTGCAACAACTCCATGCTTTTTCGATCAGCAGTCCACTATGCTTGAAACACTCTCCCGCCTTGCCTCTACCTACTAGCTTTTCTGATTTCCTTCAAGACTTGCCTTTTTTAAATGCAAAAGCAAAACATATGACATCACTTATCACAAGTATATATGGGTATGTGATTTGGGGTTTAGGCTTAAAATATTGCTCTATAGTAAAAATGGAGGATATGGAAATAGATATCAAGTGATAACAATTATACAACCCAGTGGAATTGATTCTTGGCTTTGGGGGGGGGGAGAAAATGAATCATGGAAACATGGGAAAATATTTAAAATTTTTTTTAAAAAGACCAGTCTCTTTTGCCATTTTCTGCATTCCATGACTAGAAACGGAAAACTGCAAAAGCCTTTGGAGAGCAAAAACTTGAATGACTTTGCACATCCCAAATGTAATGAGTCCCCTTTTATACTGAATGAGAGTCATGCTCCCTTAACATCTAGCCAAACGGGCAGACTCTGGAAGCTCTGAAGACTTCAGGCCTAAGACTAAGAATGTTAGGGAAAGAGCTTAATGCTGCTCAAGTGGTCCAAGAACAGAAAATAAGGGTCTTCAACCAGGGAGGCAGTGGAGAGACTTCAAAGAGAAGTGGCCCCAACCAACAGATTCATATGACCTAGAGAGAGAGAGAGAGAGAGAGAGAGAGAGAGAGAGAGAGAGAGAGGGAGGGAGGGAGAGAGAGAGAGAGAGAGACAGAGAAAGAAAGAAAAGAAAGAAAGAAAGAAAGAAAGAAAGAAAGAAAGAAAGAAAGAAAGAAAGAAAGAAAGAAAGAAAGAAAGAAAGAAAGAAAGAAAGAAAGAAAGAAAGAAAGAAAGAAAGAAAGAAAGAAAGAAAGAAAGAAAGAAAGAAAGAAAGAAAGAAAGAAAGGTAAGAAGGAAGGTAAGAAGGAAAGAAGGAAGGAAGGAAGGGAGGAAGAAAGAAAGGTAAGAAGGAAGGTAAGAAGGAAAGAAGGAAGGAAGGAAGGAAGGGAGGAAGGAAGGAAGAAGGGAGGGAGGGAGGGAGGGAAGGAAGGAAGGAAGGAAGGAAGGAAGGAAGGAAGGAAGGAAGGAAGGAAGGAAGGAAGGAAGGAAGGAAGGAAGGAAGGAAGGAAGGAAGGAAGGAAGGAAGGAAGGGAGGGAGGGAGGAAGGAAGGAAGGGAGGGAGGGAGGAAGAGAAAGAAAGAAGGAAAGATATCTCTCTGTTAGCTTTCTGTAAATTTTGCCCATTTCTTTCTCCTGTGCCCCTGACATGGTGGAAGAGCGTGATGCAGTATGAAAATTATGTTGACTTTGTCTTCTATCATACATTTTTTTAGTGATTATCCTTGCTTTTGTCTTCTCATTTAGTAAATGTTCATGACTGATTTATGGAAAAGGGATCTATGCATATGAGCGTAGACATATAATTCCCTACACCAGAATTACCCCAAAGACTCTCAGCAAGTTGCAGCTTCAGAGCGGCCATAGTGCGCCCTCTCACGAAACCTGAAAACTTTCTACACTTGGCATCATGAGAACAGGTTGCAGACAATGAGCCAGCACCAAGAGATTTCAAAATGGAAAGTGGGTGCCATGTGGGTGCTACTCTACTTTATGGGACTGCTCGAAGGAAAGCATTTTGCAAACCTCATTAAATGATAGGAATGTGATTTGTTTAATAGTTAGATACAGAATGAATATTTCTTCCAGGTGACATGGTGTAGCTGAAAAGCACTGAACTTGGTCCTGGGAGATCCAGGCTCATGATAGAACGGCAAGGGTAATGGATTTGATGAGAAGTAGGGGTGCCTCCTCTTTGAGATCTCCAAGCTGAGGCTGGGCTAGATGGCAACCTCCAGGGTAGGATGGAGTGGTGATTCCTTCCATGTCTGGTGTGGATTAAATAACCACTGAAGTCCCTTCCAAGAAGCTGAGCTGAGCGTAAGCACCAGCTCTAGAGTTCCTCCCTGTGGGCCTCAGAACAAGTCACTGAATGGCCACCCATTAGGCATGTGGAAGAGGGCAGGGCATGTTCAGGAATGGGTTGGACTAGGTGACTCTTTCAGTTTTGACTTTTCATCACAAGTTAATAACTAACCCCAAAGTGAAAAAATCCCGTCATATTTCCCCATGCTGTTGATCTTATTAAGATTTTAATAAGAGATACACCCACAGAAAAGTTCTGGAGCCCTTCAAGGTCATCACTGAAAGTGTCAGGAGGTTTCATTCCCTTTGACTAATTGTTTGCTCAGAACAGAACAGGGCCCTCACCTTGGTTCAGGACAGCTGGGGAAGTGGGTTGATCCAGTATTCTCATTAACTGAGGATCCCAATTTCCTTGCCTTAAATGATTTAAATAAATACCCTCTGCCACAGACAAGGATGCTAGGAGAGGGGAAAAGTCCCCTGGGTAAATCATGCTAGGTATCCCCTCTAATGCCCCATGGCTCATCCTTCTCATCCAGGTCACAGAAGAACCTCCAAAGCCCCTGAACTACCCAGGCATCTGATTATTGAGTGTTGCTTCATCTTGTTTTGTTTTGTTTTATTTTATTTTCTAAAACACTGGTCTTCTACCTTAAAATCAGTACTGTGTATTGGTCCCAAGGCAGAAGAGCAGGAAGGGCTAGGCAATAAGGGTTAAGTGACTTACCCAGAGTCACTCAGCTAAGAACTGCCTGAGGTCAAATTCAAACCCAGGACCTCCTGTTTCTAGGCTTAGCTCTCAATCTCCGGAGCCACCTTTGCTTTATTTTGACCAGCAACAAGACTCTGGGTCATATCTAGGCCACCACTTCCAAACCAGGCTGTATTGATCAACAAACATTTATTAAGTGCCCATGATGTGCCAAGCACTGGGATGAACACTGAGGATACAAAAAGAGAGAAAAGGCAGTCCCTGCCCTCAAAGGCAAGGAGCTTACAATCTAATGGGGGCGGTGACATGCAAATAAACACCTACAGGATAAACAGGAAGCCATTAAGGGAAGGAAGGCACTGGCATTACAGGGTAGGGGGAGGCTTCCTGTGGATGGTGGCCATTAAACAAAGCCAGAGAAGTTGACAGGCAGAGCTGAAGAGAGACAGTGTTCCAGAGGTGGGAAAATATCCCACATCCCCCTTTCCTACACCCCCTTCTAGACTGTCTTTTCCCATTGGATTATAATTTTCCTGAGAACAGGAACTTTTGCTTTCTTGTAATGATATCCTCAAAGCCAATACTCAATTGTGAGTACTTAAGAATTGCTTTATCGTTATTATCATCAACATCACTGGACTTCAACTGTCTTTTATATGGAACTCTGTGCCACTTACTACACCGTGCTTGACACAGATGAGTAGCATAGCGAGGGGGAAATCTCCAGGTACCAGCCATCAGGAAAGCTCACTTCTAGCTCCTACTCTGCTAAACATGAGATGTGTGACTTTGGTCAAGTCACATTCCCCCTCTGGGCTTCACTTTCCCCATCTGTAAGCTAGAAGGGCTGGAGGAGATGCTATTTGAGGTTCCTTCCAGGTCTGATATTCTCTGACCTTAGTCTTCATGATGTGATGCAATTTCAGGAAAACGATGATCTTCAAAATGTGAAAAATGGCCGAGACATACTTGGTAGAGGGTTGGCTACAACTCAACCTTCCCCCCCCCCTTTTGACCAGTTTTCAGATTTGGGGGCCAGATTGGGAAGTCACCATCCCACAACTTATTAGAGCAGGAAAGGGCCTTAAAGGTCACCTTGTCAACTTCTTTATTTTGCCCAGAGGGATTCCAGGGGACAGGAAAAGTTCAACACCCAGAGAAGTTCACATTAGTCAATACCCCATTGTTCTCACTCTCATCCTTCTCATCCAGATCACACAAGAACCTTGGAACTCCTGGAACCATCTGGGAGTGTGATTGTTGCAATTTTCTGTATTTTATTTTTTAAAATTCTTACCTTCTGCCTTATAATCACTACTGTAGATTCATTCCAAGGCAAAAGAGCAGTACGACTAGGCAATAGGGTTAAATGACTCACCCACAGCCACCCAGCTAGAAATCCTGGCAACAGATTAAGAAGCTCAAGATGGATATGCCCATGATTCTATGCTTCTGTGAGATAGCTCTTCTCAGTTCCTGGGTGGGAGCTGAAGAAAGGATGAAGCAGTGATATCTTTGCTGATTGCACAGAGCCAATTTCTAGTGTAGAATAATGAAAAGAAGATTGGGTCTAGCATTGTAGGAATTAGATTCGAGTCCCAAATCTTCTACTTGCCTTTTTTGTTTGTTTGTTTTAATCTGGAGAAAGTAATTTCCACCCTCTGGGCCTAGACTGGCTTTTCTATAAAAATAAAGTCCTTTGAAAAGTGGGAGTAGAAATGCAGAAGAGAAACATAACTTCTCATTTGTATATATGGGCATGTGATTGTGGGTTTAGACTTTAAAAGATCATTCTATAGCAAAAATGAATAATATGGAAATAGGTATCAAGTGATAACATTTGTACATCCCAGTGGAATTGCTGGTCAGCTCTGGGAGGGGGGAGAAAAGAAAATGAATCATGGAAACATGGAAAAATATATTTTTTAAAAAGTCCTTCTATTAGATGACAGAAACTGACCCAGTTTGACCCCCAAAATCCAGACTGAGAGATAACCTATACAGTATTGATTTGAGAAGATTGTATAATTGAAAATCTGTTACCCTAAAAAAAAAGAACTACATATCCCGAGAGCCCACTGACTTCCTATCATTACATACTTCCTGTAGACAGAGGATAAAGGGAGTGGGTGTTGAGGCTCCTCTTCTCTTTTTGGAATGATGTAGCATCAGCGGTGATGGTGGTATGGTAAGGAAAATTTTTAAATGACTAACCAGCCATGGGCATGTGGTTTTTATTTTGTATCCTCTTTATTCCTTGATTTCTAATGATCCTTAATAAACCTCCTTAAAATATAATATATTTTTTATTATTGAGGTATAATTTTAATTTTTACAGGATCCACCCAAGAAATGTACACAGAATATCTTCCCAGTGACCTGAAATCCTGCCATTTGAGGAATGTCTTGATTTAAACATTTTTTTCTTTTCTTTTCCCCCAATTACATGTAAAAATAGTTTCCAACATTTTCAAAAGAATTTTGAGTCTCGAATTCTCTCCTTCCCTCCATTTCTACCCTGCTAAGATGATGAGCAATCATTTCGAATCATTTCTTCAGGTTTTGTGGCTGCCTTATTATGCCAGAACTCTAGAGAAAGGTCATACTCGGAGACTAACACAATAACAGGCCGGGCACTAAGATGGCAAGAGGGTCCCTGAAAAGGAGATAGGAAGGAATTTTATCTCCTTCACTATCACTATCCTTCACTATTGAGTCATTTCAGCCATGACTGACTCTTTGTGACCCCATTTGGGGTTTTCTTGGCACAGATACTGATGTGGAGTCATTTCCTTCTGCAGCTCATTTTACAGATGAGGAAACTGAGGCCAACAGGATTGAGTGACTTGCCCAAGATCACAGCTAGTAAGTGTCTGGGGGTAGATTTGAACTCGGGGAGATGAGTCTTCTTGAATCCAAGCCCATTGCTCTATCCACTCCAATACTGCCTGCATCATCATCTTGTTGGGGTCAGCATTCAAAATGGTATATAAACATACAGGTAGACATCTAGTGCCCATAGGGCATACCTACCCTAAATGACAAGTTTAGGTCCTCATGGACAGAAAGGCAGTTCAAATATTGATTTTTTGTGGAGGTGGCAAGGTGGGGGGGGGGTGTGGCGTAGTTTCTAGTTTTATGAATTCATTGTTTCCTCAGACAAAGCCTGAGCTTTCCTGGCATGCCTTTGCTCATGATGCATCCCCTGCCTGGAATTCCCTCTTCTCTATTCCTTCCTTATTGAAATCCTACCCATCCTTCAGGCCCAGATCAATCCCAGATTCCTCCCCGAATCCCTGCCTGACTACTTCATCCCCGGGCACTCTCTCCTATTTGTCCCATTCTTTCAGTGTTTGTCCCATGTGACTTTTTACATGACAGTATCCTTTCAAGTATTGGTTTCTAGAGTCCCCCAACTGGACTGCAAACTCTCCAAGGGAAGACACTATTGCTGATGAGACTGTGTCCTGCCTCCAGTGCCCACCACTAAGAAGCGCCGGGCATACATTCCACTGAGAAGACCATCTGGGCTGAAGGAAAGGGCACAGGTGTGGAGCTGGGAGCCAGCTTTTGTCCAAGGTCACAAAGGCAGCAGAGAGCAGAGCCAGAAGCTCATGACCTTTTCTCTTCATTTTAGCCAGAGTCTAAGTAGCCACAAGTTGGAAATGGGGTGTTCTCATATATTTGGCCTTATGAAAATCTAGTCTGCTGGGATTTGTTCTTTATTTTGTCCAACAGGACAACAGGCTCCATGATGAATCATGCTGGGGATGGGGGAAGAGAATGGGAAGGGATTTGGTATTTCTTAAGCCCCTACTATATGCTAGGCACTTTGCTAAACACTTTACAACTATTACTTCATTTGATTCTTTTTAACAAATTAAAAATTTTTTAATAACAAATTTCCACATGAGTTTTCTGAAGTCATATAATCCAAATTGTCTCTCTCTCTTCTTCTCTCCTTGCTCCCGGAGCTGGCAAGCAATTCAATGCGGGTTATATGCCTCATTTTAGTCTTATAACAATCTTGAGAGGTGGATACTATTATGACTGCCATTTTACAGTTGAAGAAATCTTAAGTTGTTTCAGTTGTGTCTAACTCATCGTGACCCCATTTTAGGGTTTTCTTGGTACAGATACTGGAGTGGTTTGCCATTTCCTTCATTTTACAGTTCAGAAAACTGAGGCAGAGAGAGGTTAAGTGACTTGCCTACGGTTACTCGGCTAGTGCCGGAGGCAGAATTTGAGTTCAGGTATTCTGACTCCAGGTGCAGCACTTTCTTCACTATACCAGCTAGCTGTCTCCTGCTAGACAGAAGACATCAGAATTTTCAAAGCCTAAGCTCCCATTGGCCATTCTAAAAGAGGTAGGAAGTTTGGAAAAATGGAAAGAACTAGACTAGGAGTCAAAAGATTTAGAAGACTCGGGTTAAATTCTTAATCTGTACTGGGTACATGACTATGGCAAACCATTTCCCCTCTCCTGGCCTCGGTCATCTCAAGGGTAAAATAAGGGAGGTGGACAAGGTGGCCTCGAAGGTCCTTTCCGATCCTAAGAATTTGTGGGATGATGACTTCCCAACCTGGCCCCAAAATCTGAAGCAAGGATATCCTTTCACATTGTTCTCTCTGGACACGAGGGGTCAGTGGTCATCCTGTTAGGGATATAGGGAAAAGAATGGAAAAGTGAGTGCTAGGGAGAGTTAAAGAATGTCTTTGGGATTTAGGTCTACTCATCCTTCAAGATTCAGCTCAAGGGCTACCTGGTCTATCCTGATTTCCTTGGCCACTCTTTGCCCCAACGGATTCATGCCTCATGCAGAAGACCCAAGTGTTTACTTTGTATTATTCATATGTAGGAATGCATGGTTCGGGGAGGAATTTGGATGTGGGGACCTTGAAGGTCTCTCCCAATCTGAGATCCTGTGGCTACAGCATATGAAATGTCTATAGCTACCCCATGAACTTCTCTCAATAATTAATAGTTGGCCTAATATGATGGAAATCAGCTGATGGTTCTGAGCTTTGAATCAAGAAGACTGATCTTCCTGAGTTCAAATATGGCCTTAGGCACTACTTGTATCACTCTAGGTAAGTCACTTCACCCTATTTGCCTGTTTCCTCATCTGTCAAATGAGCTGGAGAAGGAAATCTTTGTTAAGAAAACCCAGATGGAGTAACAAAGAATCAGATTCCACTGAAAAATGACTGAACAACAATATAATGAAAAGAAGATGAATTTAGAGTCAGAAGATCTGAGTTCAAATCCTGTCTATCTCACTTTCCCACTTACCTCTTTGGGTTTCAGTGTCTTCATCTGCAAAACCAGAGGATTGAGCGAGGTGTTCTCTAACGTCTTCCAATTTGAAATGGACAATCCCAAGTTTATGGACTATTAGAACTCAGAGTTGGAAGAACCTAAGAAGATGTTCTAATTCAATCTCCACTTTTCAGGGAAAGAAGAGACTGAAATTCAGAATGATGATTGGACTTGCTCAAGGGTTCAAATGGAAGCACTCTTATTCCAAAACCTTTTTGTGCTTTCTGGAAACCTCCAGCAGGTACACCTATATAAAAGTCAGCTATTCATTTTGGAATCTGGACATCTCTAAAATGACAACAGAACCATCCTTCTATTCTATCCATCACCAAAGATCTTAGGTTCTCTCTCTCTGGTCAAAACTGCCCATGATAAAAATTCCTTCTTGGTATTAAAATTCATACCTTTTGATTTTAGAACAATTTTATTGATATCTTTGTTTTTATATCATCTACACTCCCCAATATACCCTTCCCTCCTCCTCCAGAGAGCTGTTCCATAGAATAAAGAATTAAAAAGTTCAGCAAAACTAATCAACACGACAATAAACCAAATTCGACATTGCATGAAGTGCTCTGTACCCCTAGTACCTCACTTCTAAAAAGCAAGGAGGGTCTTGCATTCTATATCTCTTCTTCAGGCCAACTTTGCATAACTTTTCATTTATTCACGCATTTTCAGTTCACCTGTTAGATTACTGCAAACGTTTCTGTTGCTCTTTCTCATAGCCGACTACGTAATTGGCATTACTTCCTGTAAAATAAACCATAGCCATATCAATAGAATTGCATCAAACTTCCCCTCTCCCCCTTTGATCTCCCTTCAAAATTGACCAACTCACAAACAAACTCTCCAGTATCTCCCCATTATCTAGAGTGGAAAGAGTGCTAAACTTATATTTGAAAGACCTAGTTTTGAACTGCAACTCCAATATTAGTTAAATGAACCCTAGACAAGTCAGGGGCAGCAGTGGATAGAGTACTGGACCTGAAGTCAGGAAGACTCCTCTTCCTGAGTTCAAATCTGACCTCACACACTTATTAGTTGCGTGATCCTGGGCAAGTCACTTAATCCAGTTTGCCTCAGTTTCCTCATTGGTCAAATGAGCTGGAGCAGGAAATGGCAAACCAGTCCAGTACCTTTGCCGAGAAAACCCCAACTGGAGTCACGAAGAGTCAGACACGATCCAAAGGACGTGTCTCAAGGACGACAAAATTCACATTTAATAGATGAGTAGTGGGTAGATTACTGGTCTTGGAGTCAAGAAAACCTGGGTTTAAATGTCACTTCTGCTCTTTAATGGAGGTTTAGCCAAGAACGAGACATTTTTAAAAAGTCTCTAAGCCTTAATTTCCTCATCTCTAGAAATAGGATATTATTTAGGCTATCAACATCTCATAGGGCTGTTGTAAGGTTCAGATGAGAAAGTGTATGTAAAGCATTTTTCAAAATTTAAAATGTTGTTTCAACATCAGATAATTATTATTATCAACCTCATTGGGTTTGTTGTGAGAAAATTCCTTTGTAAATCACAAAATACTATAGAAATGTGAGCTATTTTTATCATTTTAAGAACAAATAAATATTTTAAATAATATTATTGCTTTTTATCATTTTGTTTAAAATAATTCCCGTTCTTGGCCTTCAATGCCATCAACACCCTGGCCTCAGTCTGTCTTTTTCTCTTAGCTATTCTCTTTTATATTCTATATAATCCAACCATTTTAGACTTATTACCATTCCCTAGACATTCCTTATTCCTCTCTGACTGGTCATAACTGGAATATCCGTCCAATGTCCTTCCAAATCTCAGTCTATTAAAATCCTTTGAGACCTGGTTTAAATGTCACCACCACCAAGAAGTCTTCCTTTATTGACTCCTTCTTTTTTTTATGCATTCCTATAATTTGTAGTGCTTATGTCTTCATCACATTCTGCTTTGAATTCATATACCAGTCATATATTTTTCCCCTTTAGAGCCAGAAGGGACATGAAAGCCCATGTAGTTCATTTCTCCATTTTGCAGAGGAAGAAACTGAGAACTAGCAGGGTTAAGTGATTTTACCAAAGCATGCTGATATCAAGTAGCAATGGAAGGATTTGAACCCAAGTCTTAAGACTTTAAATATATCACTCTTTCCACTGTACTTGGTGGAAAAGATGTCTTAAAGAACAAGACTGTCTGGGAAGGGTATTAGGATGACCATAAAGGATTGGTCAAGGAGTAGTAGCCTGAGGGAAGGAAGGGAGTAAAGAAAGGAAAAGAAAGGAAGAAATAAAGGAAGGAAGGAAGGAAGGAAGGAAGGAAGGAAGGAAGGAAGGAAGGAAGGAAGGAAGGAAGGAAGGAAGGAAGGAAGGAAGGAAGGAAGGAAGGAAGGAAGGAAGGAAGGAAGGAAAGGAGGAAGGAAGGGAGGGAGGGAGGGAGGGAGGGAGGGAGGGAGGGAGGGAGGGAGGAAGGGAGGAAGGAAGGGAGGGAGGAAGGAAGGAAGGAAGGAAGGAAGGAAGGAAGGAAGGAAGGAAGGAAGGAAGGGAGGGAGGAAGGGAGGAAGGAAGGGAGGAAGGAAGGGAAGGAGGAAGGGAGGAAGGAAGGGAGGAAGGAAGGAAGGAAGGAAGGAAGGAAGGAAGGAAGGAAGGAAGGAAGGAAGGAAGGAAGGAAGGAAGGAAGGAAGGAAGGAAGGAAGGAAGGGAGGGAAGGAGGGAAGGAGGGAAGGAGGGAAGGAAGGAAGGCTTGTAAACCTTAAAATTTCTTAGACTTATAAATGTTGGAAATTTCACCATTGGGAAATTTCATACTTGAAAAATTTCCTACTGATAGTCTATTGGAATGTGAACCCCCTTGGCATGGGTGGGTCCTTCTCCTCCCTACTTAAGATTACTTTAGGACAGAAACCTTTTGCTGAACAATGGAAAGGGCTTTGACCTATGCTTAAGCATAGAACAGGAAGTTCTTTGAGTCATGATTGATTTTAGAATTAAATAACTGGCTAAGAGACCCAAACTAGGAAATGGCAGAGCTGGGACTCAAAACCAGGTATTTTTTACTTCAAGTCCTATTTTTTTCTAATTGGCAATTGTTATTTCATTCTTTAGCCCAAAGGGGGGAAAATAACACTCCGCCTCCTTTCATGTGCCCATAGCATAGGGATAAACAAAAGCAGGACACCCTTTATCTTACCCACGACTTCCTTGTAAGGCTTATGTCTTAGGTTTTGTCCATCTGAAAAATGAACAAGAAATACTCTGGGTTAGAGTGGTAACTTGAAAGGTTCTAGAGAAGCCTAGCTCCCCCAGAAACAACCCAACACAGATCTAAAAGGACATCTGATGAAATCGTGATGGAGAACAAAGAGAAACATCATCAATAAACTCCTCCATGCAGCCCGAGAATACACAGAAAGCTGGCCAGAAGCCTGAAGGCACTTGGAGAAGGAGAGGGGTGCCAAGCAGGAATGGGGAGCCACCATGGGTGCTAGTAAGCAGGGCCTGATGTCAGAGCGAAGATGTAGGCAGGAGTGGAGAGGATGCATGAAACTAGGAAAAAGTTCTATAAACAGGCTCTTAAGCCAGTGGGATCTTGGCCTTGGACTCTTAGAACAGTTGTGTGGTGGAGAGAGAGCCAGCCCCAGGAGAGCGCTATATAGGGAGTCACGACTAAATAGAATATGCCTTGGAGCACTCAGTTATAAGCTGGAAACAAGGGAAGTTTGGGTTTATGCTCCAGGAGACCTTGGAGGAAATCTGAGATCAATAAAACTCCTGTTATCAGATGGTAGCTTATTGAGGCCATAGGAAGAGAGGGAGCCCACTCCAAATGAGGAATTGTACAAGAATAAGTAGCCAAAAATAGACCAAAGGAAGCCTGCCTTGGACCACCAAAAGAGAGAGGCAGAAAAGTCCAAGATCATAGCAGAGAAGGTTGCATTATCTCAACCACTGGATCCAGAACTCGAGCAGCAGCAGCATCCAGACCAAGGGAGGCAAAAGGACCAGATGATACCTGACCACTGCATCCAACATCTCCAGACGAGGCAGACCTGGAGCCTCTATCTAGGACCAGAGGCTGAAAATATGAGGAATTAGAGTAATATTTGAAACACGTTATAGAAATACTGTGAGTCAAGAGAAGTTTGAGAAGTGAGGAATCAATCCCTCCAAAAGAAGTACTAGCAGAACTTCAGAGAAATAAATGGCTTAATCACAAAGATGAAGTGAAACAAAAGATTTTAAAAATAAAACCAGAACACCTGAGGAAATAATTGGAAGGAGAATAAGATGGGTTAGAATAGAAAGTGGGAAAGCTTGCCCAAGTGATGCTCCCCACAAAAGTAGAATGGAGCAAACAGAACTCACTGATTTCATGAGACAAATAAAAAAAATTAGAAGACGCCCCCCCCAAAAGAAATATTAGAAGAACACATAAAGTATCTAGTACCAAAAACAACTAAGCTGAAAAGAAAGTCAAAGGAAGTCCATTTAAGAGTCATTGTATTGGGCAACTAGGTGGCTCAGGGGATTGAGAGCCAGGCTCAGAGACAGGAGATTCTGGGTTTAAATCTGGCCTCAGACACTTCTTGGCTGTGTGACCCTGGGCAAGTCACTTGACCCCCATTGTCTAGACTTTTCCACTCTTCAGTCTTAGAACCAATACACAGCATTGATTCTAAGATGGAAGGTAAGACTTAAAAAAAGGATCATTGTATTCCCTGAAAACCATGATCAAAGAGAAAAAAAATCATGATGCTATATTTAAAAAAAAAGCCATACAATAAACTTCCCAGCTCTGTTAAAGAGAAAATGGATAAAATTAAAATAGAAAGAATTTACAAGTTACCTCCTGAAAGAAAACAAAATAGAAAGAATTTATCAGTCGCCATCTGAAAGAAATTCTAAGTTGATAACACCCAGGAAAATGATAGTCCAAATCCAAAACTTTCAAGTTGAATAAAAAATATTATATATATAGACAAGCCAGATAGAAAGAGTTCAAATACTAAGGAACTACAGTTATGATCACACAAGACTACACTGTTACTACTATACAGGAGAGAAAACCTAGATATTCAAAAACATATTGATTCTTAAAATCAATGCTATGTATAGATTCCAAGGCAGGAGAGTAGTAAGGCAATGAGGATTAAGTGGCTTGCCCAGGGTCACATAGCTAGGAAGTATTTCAGATCAAATTTGAACCCAAGACCTCCCATGTCTAGGCCTGACTCTCAAATCAATGAACCACCTAGCTTCCTTCCCCCTATAATTATTTTTCCTGACATTTTGATCTTGCCTTGAAGTATTCATGATGATCATAAGCAAAAACCTCACAACAGATGATTACAACTTATGAGTGACCACTTGTAGCAAAGAGAAATAAGTGAACAAATTATATGAGGAGTGTGCCAAGGTTTTCCTAATCAAGTTAGCACATACTTTGATATCCAATAACTTGGGCATGAATAAGAGTTATGTTGGGGAAAAGGGATTTAGCATAAAAAATGAAAGTGAGTGGGAGCTTATAAACTAGGTTGGATTCTCAGATCTGCATGTTGTAGAATCTCTGAGCTGAGGGGGTCTTTGGTGCTTCAAATCCAAACTCTACCAGAATAAGAACCCTCTAACAAACAGTTGGAAAATGTCACAAAATATCTCTTTTACAAGATAGTCAGAGTGTATTGGAATGGCAAGCAATGTCACTATAGTCAATGCAAGTGATTATATCTCAATAGACAAGAAACAAATGGTTGATGAAATGGTAGATAGAATAATAAGCACATAGATAACAAATATAACTAACTAACTGTTTATTTAAGCGAAGGGAAGGAAGGAACTTAAACCCAAAGTCAGAGTACTAAACCCATTAACCAATGATTTTCTCTACCTATAAGTCTACTTTCAAAACAATACTAACGAATCCTTAATTACTATATTAAAATTAGAGAAGGTACAGGAACAAGGGCCAAAGGAAGTCTCGCAGACTGATGTCCTCAGGTCTGGCAGAAGTCCCAATAGAAATCAGCAGCAACACACAGGATCAGGAAGGGGAGAAATGGCTTCACTCACACAGTCCACCTGGGTGGAGTGTTAAGCACTCTCTCTACTACTTCCAGAAGATGAAAACTTGCTTGAAGGAAAGTCCCAATCTCCTGGCAGCATAAAAGTCTCCTCCTCCAAAGAAGCAAGTGGCAGGCAGGAACTGCCTTCTTTAGAGCCCCAGGATCTTGACCCTGCTTCTGTCCTATAGGATCTCCTGCTCCTGGTTTGTAGCAAAGAGCTAATTCTTATTAGATGGTGAGATGGATATTTCTGAATCATCTATTATTGTTGTCATTATTAATCTATTGCTGGAAGAGATCTTAAGCACTATACTCAAACCATCAACTAGCACACCCAGAGATGACCCAAATGAACAAGCCTTCTGAATTTTGGAGATCCAACAGACCCTAACTCTGGTGGGAGGAAGAGATCAATGCAAGAACCCAAGTGCCCCAAGGGGAGGCTGAGCAGGGCCAACCACTTGTCCTCAAAATGTAGGAGATGGGGAGCCTTGTCCTCACACAAAATCCCAATTCAGGAAAAAAAATGCTGGAGAGATGAATAAATCAAAGAAAATACTAGTTAGTATGTAAAATTTATTATAAATTGGAAATTATCTAAAGGGAGAATAACTCTACAACAATTAAGGATACTCAAAAAAAGGATTTTCTATAAAAAACTATATGAATAATGTGAAGAATGGAAACAATAAATAAAAAATTAACTGAAGCATTGGAGGAAAGAATTAGAAGGAGAATCAGTAGTTTAGAAGAAGAAATGGTAAATATGAAATAAGGAATGCACTTCCTGAAAACTAGAATTGACCAAAAAATCATTTACTCCATGATACAGCAAAAAGGAGAAAAATTTAAGATCTCATATAAATAATAATTAGCCTGGAATATCAGTCAAGGAGGGATAGTTTAAGAATCAGGAGACTTCCTGGAGACCATTAATTTTTTTTTTAATTCTGGATATATCAAGAAAGTATAAATGAAAACTGCTCAGATCTATTAGAACCAGAGAGCAAAAGTAAGATAAAGAATCCTTGATCACCTCTTGTAAGGAACCAATCAAAATCCAGAGCTCCTACATTTAAAAAAAATGCTGCATAAATCGTGAAATAAGCAACTTAAGTGCCAAGGATCCACAGTCAGAATCACTCAAGACATGGCACCTTCTACATAAAACATAGGAAATCTTGTAATTCAATATTCAAAAAAGCAAATGAGACAGGCTTATAGCCAAAATGAATTTACCCTGCAAGACTGAGTATAATTCTAGTGGGGAAATATACTTTTAATGAACTTGAGGACTTTCAATCATTTATAATGAAAAACCCAGAACTGAGTAGCAATTTTGAAATACAAATATGAATGCAGAGCAACCTAGTGAGGGTTTTGTTTGTTTGTTTTTGGGGGTATTTGGAATAGGGCTGTATGACAATATATTCTTCAAAGGGCATTGAGAGAATTAAATAAAAAAAAAAAACAGGAATCCTGGTTCTGTTCTGAGGGTCTCCAGAGAGGGAAAAGAAGATGGGGCAAGGGGGGGGGGAGGAATACATTAGTGTAGAAAGGAGGAAAAAGGGGATGGACTTGGTTATTTCTCATAATTGAGGCATATAAGAAGAAACACAAAGGAAAGAGTAGGAGAGTGAGCATCAGATGAAATGGACAAATGTGAATTTTAGATTTTCTATGCCCTGATTAGTTTTTAAAATCCTAACAAACAAGAATGTCTATACCCCTACTTAAGGATTAAGTGTTGAGGAGGATGGTCTATGACTGACATGTGCTAGCAAGTGACAAATAAGAAACAGCTGACAGACCCCTGGGCTGTTCTAAGTCAAGCTTAACCTACCATTGGTACATGTGAGATGCAGGAAGTGATGTAAAAAAAGAGTCTATATATTCTGTGTCTCTTCCTCTCTCTGGGCTCTTTTGCAGGATGTGGCCCTGGTTTCTCTCATGGAGACGTGGCTCTCGCTCTGTCTCTGGCTCGTGGAGATGTTGGTCTCTGTCAGCAATGTGGGGAGCAATGTGGCGGCATTTGACGTCTTGGGGCTTGGCATTAGCATGCTAGGTGAGTGAGTTTAGGCTGATTCCTTTTTCCTTTACCTTCCAAAACACTATCCTCTTAGGAAGCCCCTAATCTTCTGAGGAGACCTCGTGGCTGAGTTCTCTAAACTTCCCTTGGCTTAGGCTAAGCCAGAGAAATCTTATACCCCTTTCCCTCTCTCTTCTTCTTAATTCCTTCCCTCTATATTAATTAAACCACCATAAAATTCCCAAACTGACTTGAGTATTTTTGTTGGGATTTGAATTAATCCCTGGAAACAACTAGTATAATAGATTCAGTCAAAAACCCCTAAATTTACCCCTTACACAAAGGAGAGTTGAACATACATAGACACATATAAGTACAAGCAGTTTAATATAGAAATATATCAGTCTCAACAGGAAAACAAGCAGGGATGGAGAAAGGGTCAAGAAGGAGAATAATACCAAGGAGGGAGTAATTGCAAGCAAAACAAACTTCCTGATTCTAAAGGAGGGATTATAAAAGGAAAGAAACAAACAGGAATTTAAGGGTACACCTTAGTTCATCTCCTAGACAACGGGGGAGTGGCTGAACAAATACAATATTATTACACCATAATGGTGAAAAAGATGATTCTAGAGAATTCTGAATAGTATAAAGTGGTATAAAGTGAAGTGAACAGAACCAAGAGAATTATTTATACAGTGACAGCACCATTGATTTGTTTTGAAACCCTTACTTTGTTTTAACATCAATTCTAAGACTGAAGAGCCGCAAGGGCTAGCAAACTGGGAGTAATTGACTTGCCCAGGATCATACAGCTAGGAAGTAGAGGAATAGCAACATTGTAAAAAACAAAAACAACTTTGAAAGACTTAAGAACTTCAATCAATGCATCTGTCAAGGACTAGTGATGAAGCGTGCTACAGCTTCTCTGACAAGAGAGGTAATTGACAGAAGATACATTAAGATACCTATATCATGTCTACTATGTGGCTGATTATGTTAATTTGTTGCAAGCATTTTTTTTCCTTTTTTCCTCTTGACTTTTAGTTGGAGAGGAGAGAGTTGAGGGTGAGGGAGATTAGCAATAGTTATGGGAGAAAAAAAAAGAAGGGCCACTGAAAGCTTTTTTTTAATGCATAGAACAGAAGGAAATTAAGGAGGATGCCCAGATGAGCAGGACAGCTTTGAAAGTTATGTGCAGCATTTACTTTTTTTTTTTTTAATCAAGTGGTAGAAATGGAGATTTATAATTTCAGGCAGAATGTTGCTATTATACTATATGTAAGAAAATACTCTTTGAGGTTTTAAGTTCAACATTTTATGTGTTTTGTGTGACAATGCAACCAGATTGAATTGCTTGTCGGCTGCAGGAGGGGAGAGCAAAGAAAGGGGGGAGACAACTTGGATTATATAACTTCAGAAAACTGATGTGGAAATTTGTTATTAGCTGTAATTGGTAAATAAAGGACTCCCCCCCATCACCAATTATGTCTTAATTCCAAACCTAGTGGTCTTTTTCCCTCTTTCAAGCTTTACCCTTCTTTGCCTTCAGCAGCATTTGACACTGTTGACCACCCTCCTCTCTGGCGTTCTCTCCCCCTCTGGGTTTTTGGTCTGTCTGCTCTTCTCTCTTGACTCGCCTTTTCTCTAGCAGAATGATCCTGACAATTATGGCCTTTGCCAACATTGGGTGAAGTCACCAGGTATGTAGGTGAACCTCAGGCTTTTTTTTTTTAGCACCAACTTCCTTCTCCCCACTAAATGTCTCCATCAGTCCTGCCTGAATAGGGGAGAGCAAGGAAGACCAAGTGCCCCAGGCCTGGAGACAGGGTAGAGTGCAGAAGGGGGAAATGAGGAGAAACTGGCCTGTGAGGCCCCTCTGGACTATGTCCATAGATTTCTGCTATTTCCCATAGCATCTAACCCTGAGCCTGGCTATACGGTAAGTGCTTGGTACTTGCTCAGTGGTTGATTGTTCTGTTGAAACAAGGAAACAAAAGCAAAACTTAAGTTTCTAAAGATTAGAATATTTGAATATGATTTCAGCGAGATGTTATATAATTTTTCAAGAGTCCTGGTTTCTGAGGTATCATGCATGACCTTTTGATGGCGTTATGGTGGCGTAGGGGATGGAGTGCTTGCCTTGGAGTCAGGAAGTCCTGATTATAAATCCTGCCTTAGATACATAATAGCTGTGTGACCCTGAACAAGTCACTTAATTGGTCTCAGATTTAGTCTTCTCATCTGTGAAATAGGGATAATAATGTATCCACCTCACAGGGTTGTGAGGATCAAATGAGATGATATATGCAAGATACTTTTGAAACCTTACAGAACTATTATCATTATTAATGAAATCCTAACATGTTATTATATTATTGATCCATAATAATATGACATGATATGACATAATTGGATATAAATGTATACTCTTTTTAATATATGATATATAATTGTCATATTATATCATGGCATTATATTATTTATCCCTAATAAAATAATGATATGACATAATTGGTTAGGAATGTATATTCTTTTTAATAAGTGATATATATTTCTCATATTATATCATGACATCATGTTCATCCCTAACAATATAATGATATGACATAATATTATAGAATGTTATAGATTATATGTATACATGTTATATGTAATTTACTAATCATTAATAATATAATGGTATATAATTATATTATTAACCATCAATATCCTCTTCCTCTGTTTAAATTTCTTTTCTTTTCTTTTTTAAACCCTTACCTTTCAGTCTTGGAATCAATACTGGGTATTGGTTCCAAGGGAGAAGAGCAGTAAGGGATAGGCACTGGGGATCAAGTGACTTGCCCAGGGTCACACAGCTAGGAAGTGTCTGAGGTGACTTGAACCCAGGACCTCCCATCTCTGGGCTTGGCTCTCCATCCACTGAGCTACCCAGATGCCCCCAATTTCTTCTTTTTTTAAAGGCTTGACTTAGATCCTGTTCTCATCCATGAAGCCTTCTCCAGTCTTCCCATTGTGAGAGTCTTCTCCATTTCCAAATTCCCTCCAATGCCTTGTCCACATCCTCCTTTTGCCCCCATCACATTCAACCTTATATACTGGCTGTTTGAGTGTAGCCTGCCACTGCCTCCTCCTCCCATCAGACTGAAAGCTCCTTTTAGGCAGGAGCTGTGCCAGCTGTCAACTCCGGGCCCCTTTGGAGAGCCCAGTGCCCCTCAGGAGGAGACACCATTCAATAGAAGGAAGTGGGTGAACTGACCAGAAGTCTTCCGTTGCTTGATGCACTGTCCTCTGTTGGGGATTCCCTCTGCAGAGTTTCCAGGGTTTAGGATGTGACATTCATAGCCTGTGGGGCAGTGGAGAGGTTCTGCCCCATCCTCTGTGGTGCTACAGGCCTCTGCTGGGAGAGACAGAGAGAAGCCCCGGCTCATTATACAGTACAAGTCTCTAGGAAAGGCAGATTCTGGGGAGATGGGCCATCTCGCCACTTTCTCCAAAGCCTGTTTTCATGACATTGACCCGACCACTCAGGCTCCCACAGATGGGACACAAAATTGGAAAGACTCATCTAGACCGGAGGTTCTTAAACCATTTTTTGTGTCCTGGATCCCTCGGGTTGTCCAGTGAAGCCTATAGACCCTTGCTCAGAATCAAGGGCTTCATTTAAATGCATAAAATACCCAAGATGACCAAGGGAGCCAATTCCATTGAAATACAATTCTCGAAATATTTTTTTAAAAAAGAAACCCAAGTTCATAGACCTCAAGTTAATTTTTAGTTGATTTCTAATCCAAGCCATACCTAAATAAGATACCTAACAAACCAAACATATCTAAACCACTGCAGCATTCCCAGTAAGAGAGCATTTGGCTTCCACTTGTGTGAATAATATTATATTATATTAATAATATTAATAAATATTATACTTGAATACCTCCAGTGATGGAGAACTCATTATCTACAAAGGCAGTATGTTTTCTATTAATTAATTAATTAATTAACTCATTCATTCATTTATTTATTAAAACCCCTACCTTCTGTCTTGGAATCAATACTTATGTATTGGTTCTGAGGTAGAAGAGTGGTAAGATCTAGGCAATGGAGGTTAAGTGACTTGCCCAGGGCCACACAGCCAGGAAGTGTCTGAGGCCAGATTTGAACCCAGGACCTCCCATCTCTGGACCTGACTCTCAATCCACTGAGCCACCCAGCTACCCCACCCCTACCCCACATTTTCCTTTTAGACAGTACTAAATATTAGGAAGTATTTCTTTACAACAAAGGCTAATGCCTCTTTTCAGTTTCTATCCAGTGTTCTTGGGTCAACATAGGACAAATCTAATCCTTCTTTCTCATAAGAGGACGTGGACTGGATATATGATTTCATTAGTGCAATTATTATCCCTATTTTACAGATGAGAAAACTGAGGCAAACAGAGGCTAGCCCAGGTTCACACAGCTAGTAAATAGCTGAGGTCGGATTTGAATTTAAGTTTTCCTGATTCAGGTCTGGTGCTCTCTTAGAGATTACTGACCTGCTAACGGTGGAGAAAGAAAGAGAATTGTCAACAGCATAGAATGCCGAGGACTTTAGTACACCATGCATCAGAGAAGGAAAGGACCTGAGAACAGAGGATGCCAGGCAAGGCTCGGATCAATCCTTAGAGATGGTACCATCCAACGATCCATTGTAGAGATGATAAAACTGAGGGAAATGGAGACAACCTCCTTCTCTAGGAGAAAAATCCCAGGCTAAAACCCACTAGAGCTAAGAGAAATGGTTCTCTCTTCAAGGGCAAGGCCTGGGCTTTGAATGTCAGTGTGTGTTCTGTTTGATTGCTGTCTGTTGCTTAAGTGGATCAAAGGAAGATTTTGACAGAAGAGTTCAAGAAGCTCACATGAGGACCAAAAGGGGGCATCCTCTTCCTATATTCTCTTCTTTCACTCGTTCTCTCTGCAGTCTAGGTGAAGACAGCCTGATAAATAGGTGGATCCCAGACCTTTTTTTTTTTTTAATCACTAGCTCCTTGAACAATTTCTGACACTGACTGTCACCCCCTCAGTCCACTGGGATGAAAAAGAGAGAAAAAGGACAAGCCTCTCCACCCCACCCACCCCACTAAAGATGGTTCTGAGTGCAGAAAGTGTAATCAAATGCAGGCTTCAAAAACTGATGAATCCTAATATCCAGGCCAGGGAATTTGAAAAAAATGAGGACCTGGAGGATGCTAGCTTAGACTGGAAATCAAGACCACCCTTGGGAACAGGAATTTTCCCACCAAATTGGAATTTAGTTTAGCAGGGCTGGTATTTGAGTAGGGTTCCAGTTGTGCTGGCATGGGGGCAGCCTATCCCCCAAAGGAAGATAGATGGTCTGAAGTCAGGGAGATCTGAGTTCAAATGTGACTTTAGACACTTACTGGACAAGTCACTTAATCTCTGTTTGCCTCAGTTTCCTCAATTGTAAAATGGGAATAATAATAGCACCTACTAACCCTTTAAAAAATATCATGTAGACAGGTGAGTGAATTGTTCCAAGTGTCGGAATAAAGCCATTGAATCTCCTGCCTAGTGTTTGGTATTTCAACCTTTACACTAAGAGGGTATAACACATTTATAGCAGGTAAGTGCCAGAGGTTAGGCTAGATGCAAATATTATCTCCAAGACAGTTGCTTGATACCAAAAGTATAAGTGCATCAATGAATGACTTGGAACTGGAAGGGGTTTCAGAGCTCAGATGGTCCATTCCCCCACCCCCCCAATTACAACCATCCTGCTTTAGGGGAGGGGAGTGGGAATCTACGAATATCTAATAGATGGTCTCTGTTTGGATACATCCAGTAACAGGGAACTCACTCTCAAGTGTGGCAGCCAGGGGCCAGCATGATATAGGGGAAAGCTCTCTGGACCTGTGTTCAAATCTCAGCTCCACCCATTATGAGCCAGGCAACTCTGAGCAAGTTATCCCTCACACCTGAACCTCAGTTTCCTCATACAGAAAATGAAAATGAAGTGGACTAGGCTGGATGTCTTCTAAAGAACCTTCCAGTTTCACATCTAAAGTCAAAATGTAATGGTCCATTATTGCTCTCATTTTTTTTTGGTAGTTCCTGCTATAACTTCCATTTAAGGAAGGTTCTTTGGCCAGTCACTCCTTCATTTCCCATCATGCTGCAGTCTTCTGGATTTCTCCAACATTCCCACAGACCCTATTTTATTTTATCTTTTTTAATTTTTAAGTTTTTTATTGATTAATTTTTATTTTTATATTAATTTTTTAGTTTATATTAATTTTATTTTTATATTTAATATATTATATATTTTATTATATATTATTATATATTATATTGAAGTTATATTAATTTTTAATTCAAGATTAATAATTAATCTTTCCCTCACCTTCTCCCCCCCCCATAGCCAACACATAATTCCACTGGGTTTTACATATCATCCCATTCTGTCCTCACAATAATCCTGGGAGGTAGGTGCTATTATTATCTTCATTTTACTAAAGAGGAAACTGAGGCAAACAGGATTAATGGGTTTTACATGTGCCATTGATCAAGACCTATTTCCATATTATTAATATTTGCACTGGGGTGATCATTTAGAGTCTACATCCCCAATCATATCCCCATTGACCCATGTGATCAAGCAGTTGTTTTTCTTCTGGGTTTCTATTCCCACAGATTTTTCTCTGGATGTGGATAGTGTTCTTTCTCATAAGTCCATCAAAATTGTCCTGGATCATTGCATTGCTTATAGTAGAGGAGTCTATTATATTCAATTCCACACACGCACTCTATCCCCCATTTCAGCTTCTTTTTGTACTTTGTCTTCCTCATTAGAATGTAAGTTCTTTGAGGGCAGGTATTGTCTTTCTTTGTGCTCCACTGCTCAGTCTATCACATGGTAAATACTTAATGTTTGTTGAATGACTGATTGACTTGTACTGAACTGAAATCTGCCATTCTCAAACTCTATTCGCTGTTATTATTTCTGCCCTCTGAGATATTTCAGAATAAATTTAGTCTTTTTTTCAGCTTAGTTCTTCAGATACTTGAAGGTAACTGCCATATTCCCTCTTCCAAGTGCTTCCCTCCCCAGGCTAAACATCCTTTCAATGGCTCCCCATAAGGCATGACTTGTAGGCTCTTTACTGATTTGGTATAAATAGCACCCAAGTATATCTGCAAACCCCAATAGAGGAATAAGTTTCTTTTCATTTCCTGAGGGAGCTAGATGACTCAGATAGAGCACTGGACATTGAGTCAGGAAGATCTGAGTTCAAATCCAGTCTCTTATACTTATTAGCTGTGTGATCCTGGGCAAGTAATTTAATCCTGTTTGCCTCAGTTTCCTCTTTAGTAAAATGAGGATAATAATAGCACCTACCTCCCAGGATTATTGTGAGGTCAGAATGGGATGATATTCATCAAGTACTTGGAACAATGACTGACATAAGTAGATCTTCCTCCCTCCTTTCTTGCCTTCCTTCCAATTTCCCCAGGCTATCAGCTCCTTTCCAAAATTTTCACCTAGGACACCCAGTATCTCTTTGTCCTATTAGGTGACTCAGAGAGTGCATTAAGCTAAAGACAGGACTAGCAGATTATGCCTTTGTACCTTGTAATACCTCCTCCGGGCCATCCAGCAGCCAGCCATTGCCGCCTAGCCAGCGTGGTTTGGGCTGTACCAGCCAATCTAGAACTAAGGAAACACACGGAGAATCGTTAATTATCATCATGTCACAGCAATTCAAATGAAAAATGCTTCTCTGCTGCTTGGATACTAGAGTTCATTTCTAGGACTCCTTTTTCTTTTTCTTTGCACTCTTATCTTCCATCTTGAAATTGATACTAAGTACTGGTTCCAAGGCAAAGGGAGAGAGAGGTGAGGGCTAGGCAATGGGGGTTAAGTGTCTCGCTCAGGGCTACACAGCTAGGAAGTGTCTGAGGTCACATTTGAACCCAGCATCTCCCATCTCTAGTTCTGGCTCTATCCACTGAGCCGCCTTGCTGCCCCTTCACCAAAAGATTTCAAAGCCTACTCACAAAAAGTAGAAAAACTTAGAAAATGGGAAGAACCTCTGGATTGAGAGCACATAGGATCTATAAGAACACTGGGGCCAGGAATGGGAATTAAAACTAACTCTGTTACCTTGGGTAAGTCACTAGACTTCTTGGAATTTTGGTTCATTTAACAAATAAATGTGTTGGACTAAACTTTGATAATTGCTTTGAGTTAAAATAGTGCCTTCTTCCTACTCTTCTTCTTAAAAATACAAATAATTCCAGAGTTCTAACCCATGGAATTCCCAACACCTTAGTAGAAAGGTACCTAGCACACAGTAGGTGCAAGATATGTTAGTTGAACTCAACAGAATTAATTTACCAGAAATCACAGCTCATTTATATAGCTCTCTAAGTTTACAAAATGGTTTATATATTTGAGCCTCACAACAACCTTGGGAGATCCAGGTGAGGAAATTGAGACCAACAGAGGTTAAGTGACTTGCCCAACATCACACAGTCACAACATCATATTTGATTCCAGATTTTATTGGCTCAAAGCTCCAACCCTCTAAGTCACTACAACACCCAGCTGACTCCCAAGGCATTGAACATCCCAGAAAGGAGAGTGTATGCGTGTGTGTGTGTTGGGGGGGGGGGGGGTCAGAATTGAACTTGCCTCATTCCTAATTTTGTCTCTGTCTGACCCTGCTGGAGTCCTCTTTCTGATGGCAGATGAGTCTCCATATTGCCCCTAGCCTGCTGCTTCCTGTCGAGAGTTGTAAAGGATTTTTGAGATTATAGAGGGTATCCCCAAAGTCTTCCTGCAGGAACATCTGGGACACCCCAAGTTTTTCATGTCTCATTTGGCAGATGAGAAAGCTAAAAACTAGAGAAGGGGAAAACTTTCCTGTTCAAAGGGATCAGGAGGGAAAAAAGAAAATGAGAGTCTCTGAGCATTCTTCTAGTCTTAAAATTCTATGACTCACGGGGAGAGCCAGGACCAGAGACAGGAAGTCCTGTGTTCCAATCTGGCCTCAGATATTTCTTTTGTGGCCCTGGACAAGTCACGTAACCACCAACTGCTTTGCCCTTAATGCTCTTTGGTCTTTGGAGTCAATATAATATATTCATTCTAAGATGGAAGATAAGAATTTTTTTTAATACAAATCCATCCAACTCAGAACAAGAAAGTCACTAACACTTTCATAAGGATATACCTCCCCAGCAGTGTCCTGCGCATAGAAAATGCATGATAAATGTTTCTTCCAAGACTTTCCTAAAGCTTTTCTTCCAGCCTTTGCTGCACAGTCTGTCTGACTCAGGAGGAAACATTCTTAGCTTCTGAGGGCAAGGAAGTGACCTCTCAAGCAACAGTGCCAAAGGGAACGAAGCCAATGTTGAGAACCGATTTTCAGTTTCTGTTGCCTAGAGTTCAAGGCTTTCTTGGTCAAATGCTTACTATGTGACTAGGTCATAATAGGAACCAGCTTCATGTTCGTCCAGTCCCTGCTCAAATACCTCCAGGGATAGTAATGATAACAATAACAACAACTAAAATTCTAGTGTTCACTCCATCCCTGACACTATGCTAAGTGCTTTGGAAACATGGAGCGAATGAGAGTGAAGTGAAGGGTAAAAGCAACATTATGAGCCTGGATGAATGAAGAGAGTGGTACCCTAGACTAGGGATGCTAGGAGGATTAAATGAGAGAAAGAATATACAGCACTTTGAAAACTTTAAAACACTATATAAAAGGGATAGCTAGCACTTTAAACTAATTTGATCCTCACATTAGGAGGTAGATACTATTATCTCATTTTACAGCTGGGGAAACTGAGGCAGAGGTTAAGTGACTTGCTCAAGGTCACACAGATAACAAATGCCTGAGGGGGCAGCTAGGTGGTATAATGGACCTGGAATTAGGAAGACCTGAGTTAAAATCCAGTCTCAGACATTTATTTTTTCTTTTCTTTTTAACCCCATACCTTAGAATCAGTACTATATATCAGTACTGTTCTAAGTCAGAAGAACAGCAAGGGAAATGGGGATTAAGTGACTTACCCAAGGGCATTCAGCTAGGAAGTGTCTGAGGCCATATTTGAACCTGGTAACTCCCATCTCAGGGTCTGGCTCTCAATCCACTGTGCCACCTAGCTGATCCCTATTTTTTTCTTTTTCTTTTTTTAAACCATTACCTTCTGTCATAGAATTAATATTAAGTATTGGTTCCAAGGCATATGAGTGTTAAGGGTCATGCAATGAACAATGTTAAACCCTGGAGAGCACTGAATAAATGTAGAGAAGCAACAAAGTAGATAAAGTGCTGGAATGGGACTTAGGAAGTTTTAAGTTCAAATTCTGATTCAAATACTTTCTGTATAATCTTGAACAACACATTTAACCTCTTCAGTCTCAGTTTCCTCATCTGTAAAATGGGGATAATAATAGTATTTATTTAATAATAGAATGGTATAACATATGCACAGTGCTTTTTAAAATGCCAGCCATTATTATTCCATTTGATGATAAAGAAAATGATCAAAAAGAGATCAGAACCCCTATACCTGAAGGCATGTGCCAGGACGTAGCCAGAACCTCAGGCTCCTGGACATTTAAATTAATCACAGGAGTAGAAAGCAAGACACTGGACTAAATGCTGAGAATGCAAGCCTTACCCTGGAAGAACTCACATTCCAATGGGAGAGACAGCATGTAAGCAGGTACAATAAGGATAGAAGGCATTGAGTAAATGGAAAGTAATCTGAAGGGGAGTCAATACCTGGGCAGATGGGGAAAGGTTTCCTTCCTGCTGAAGCTGCGATTTAAGCTGATTTGTGAAAGAATTAAGGCAGAGATGAGAGAAACAAGTGTTTTAGCCAAAATTCCACCTTTTATAGGAAGGCTTTTTCTGATCCCTGCAATGTCAATGCCTTCCTTCTATGGATTAGCTCCAATTTATCCTGTTCATAACTTGTTTGTACATTATTTGCATGTGATTTTCCAGTTAGACTATAAGTTCCTTGAGGGCAAGAACTTTTGCCTTTTTTTTTTTTTGGTAGCCTCAGAGCTTAGCACAGTGCCTGGTACATTGTAGGCACTTAATGAGTATTTTGACTGACAAAGGCATGAAGTATCTGGCCCGAGGAAAGGTAGGTAGGGAGGGTGCTTGCTGGGGAGAAAAGGATAAGATGATTGACAAGGCTGGAAGTAGCCAGGTTGAGTGACTTTAACTGCAGATCAAAAGGCTTTATATTATGATCCTGGAGGTAACAGGGAGTCATTGGAGTTAATTCAGGAGTGGGATTGGACATGCTTAAACTGCTTAAAAACATTACTTTGGATGCTGAGAGGAGGACTGATTAGGGTTGGGGAGAGATGAGGTAGGGAGGCCAGTTTGAAAGCTACTGTAATCATTCAGATGAGAGGAGATGAGGGACTATACTAGGGTTGTGGTTGCATGAGTGTAGAGAATACATCATAGCTGAGAGATGTTATGAAGGAAGAAATGACCAGGGTGGACAACAGACTGGATATGTGGAGTGAATGAGAGTGAGGAGTCAAGAGTAATGGCAACATTGTGATCCTAGGTGAGTGGAAGAAAGTGTTACCCTAGACTAGGGATCAGATGAGATAATGGGTATAAAACATTTTGTAAACTTTAAAATGTTATATAAATGGGATAGCTAGGTGACTTAGTGAATAGAGAGTGCCAGGCCTAGAGACTGGAGATCCTAGGTTCAGAGCTGCCCTCAGACAGCTGTGTGACATGGCTTACTAGCTATGTGACCCTGGGCAAGTCCTGGAAGGAAGGAGAGAAAGAAGGAAGGTGAGAAGGAAAGAATGTAGAAGGAGGGAAAGAAAACATGGAAGAAAGACAAAGGAAGAGTATGAGAGCGGGAAAAAGAAGAAGGAAGAAGGGAAGGAGGAAATGAAAGGAGGAAGGACAAAGAAGAAGGAAGGAAAGGGAGGAAAAGAAGGAGGAAAGAAGGGAGGGAGGGAGGGAGGAAAGAAGGAAGGGATGAAGGAAGGAAGGGAAGAAATAAGCATATATTAAATGCTTAGAGGCTGCTCTTCTCAAAAGGAGTGAAATAGGCATGGGAAGGCACACAGTCAGGAGTATGAATCAAGTGGGTGCTGTGTCCTTCCCGGTGACTTTGAAGTTAGGCTGAACATGGACTCCTTTTTCTAATTCTGTCACCAACTTACTAAGGAGGTTGGTGATGATTTTTCCTAAATGCAACTTTTCAAGAGGAAAGGAAATAGTTTCTCAATATCCTTTACAATGGGAAAAAACAAGTGGGGTTCATGGAATGCTCTCAGCAGCACTGTGCTAAGCATTTCACAAAGGTATTATTCTCCTTAAAGGGCTCTTAGCAAGCAGCTCAGCCTTGAGCAGAACTAGGAGGTAGAGAATCTTTGTCTTCCAGTACATCTATCCCCATTGACCATTTTGCAAAACCTCCCAAGGTTGTTGTGAGGCTCAAATGAGACACTGGATGGAAAATACTCAGCAATTCTTTAAGTGCCATATCAGTGCTAGCTAGCTCCTCCATCCCGGGGGTCCTTCCTTACCCGCTTTAGGATCTGATACCCATCATGCTCTGTTATACTCTCCAGAATGAATGGCCCTCACTAACAACCACATTAAGGCTTGTCAGTGGTTAACATCAAAAGAAATGCATCTCAGAATTCCCAGGGAACCAATCAATGGGGAAAGAATTTAGAAGAGGGTGAGAAGCTGCTTGGGGGTGGGGGGGAGGTATCTGAAATCACACCACAGGGAGAGAGCTGGAAGCTGACTACAAGTAAACTGATTTCATGGTAGACATGAAGAACAGAAGAATCCAGTTCTTCCCACAGAATATAATCATTTGGGATCATGGGATTTAGAACTAGAAAGTCTGTCAGAAATCAGCTAGTCCAACCCTTTCATTTTACAGATGGAGAAACTGAGGCCCAAGTAGGAGAAAGTGATTTGCCCAAGGTTACACAGAGAGTGTCCAAGATTCAAATCCAGATCTCTTTCCAAATCTGGTGTTCTTGTCACATCAACATATTACCAACTGCTGACCCTGAATTCTATCTTTTTAACTTTAGCTTTCATGATCTTTTCTGAGTGACATTTCTGGGATTCTGGCAGAGATGGGACAAGACATTCTAATGGACTAAGCAAGGTTAAAAAATTATGTACCAATGGTAGCTGAATGGCTTGGTGAATTGAGAGCTTGGCCTGGAGACAGGAGGTCCTGGGTTCAAATTTGATCCAACACATTTTCTTCCTAACTGTGTGACCCTGGGCAAAGTCACTACATCCTGTTGCCTAGCCCTCACTTCTCTTCTGCCTTGGAACCAATACACAATATTGATTCTAAGATGGATGGTGAGGGTTTAAAAAAAAGTTCAGAACAAATAAAAACCCATCATACTGGATTTAAAAAGTTTACTTTGAGTATAATTTGTCTTTCTGAGGCTTTGAGCCCTCATTGTGACACAAAGAATTTGGATTCATTCCTTCATTCACTACCAGATATATCATGGAGGGTAAGATGAAAAATATTGTCTCTACAAAAAGAAATGTCTCTCCCTGCTCCATTCCCTGCACCTACCCATTCACCCATCAGAGCACTAAAGGAAACTGCTTACTGAGCCCCTCTTGATGCCAGCTCTGACCCTTACCTGGTGGAGGTTGAACTGATTCTAGGCAGGCATAGGTGCATCCATTGAAGCAGCAACGTTTGTGTCTTTCACATACGGAGTCTGAGCGGCAGCTGGTCACTTCACAAGCCCCTTTGGGTAGTGTTTGGGGGGGCGGGGGACAGCGCTCATTTCGGGGATGGTGGCCACCATGAGAATGGAGAGGGTATTCATAATCCTTGATTCCCCCCAAAGAAAGAGAGAATGAGAGATACAGTCATTTAAAAAATACAAATAAATGTGTAGTCAGAAACAGTTCATACCTTTTCATACTGTTTATTTATTTATTTGTTTGTTTATTTTTAAACCCTTACCTTCCATCTTAGAATCAATACCATGTAGTGGTTTCAAGGCAGAAGAGAGGTAAGGGCTAGGTAATGGAGGTCAAGTGACTTGCCCATGGTCGTCACCCAGCTAGGAAGTGTATGATTCCAGATTTGAATCCAGGACCTCCCATCTCTGGGCCTGGCTTTCAATCCACTCAGCCACCCAGCTTCCCCATACTATTCTTTATGAAAGTATGGACCATCCTCCTATAACTATCTCAGTTTTAGGCTCTCATTTCTCCCCACCCTGAAAACAGCTATAATATATTCCCAACTGGTCTTCCTGTCTCCAATCTCTTCTCTACATTCTATCCTTTATGCAAAAACAGCCTATATGAAATCTTCTTAAAGCATAAAAGTGTGAATTACTTATTTTGACATTCAATACACTCTAGATGGTTCTCATTATCTTTTCCAGCTTTCTCTCATATAACTTCCATTTATGTGTTTTATATTACAGCTACTCTTGACAAAGGCAATTAGGTAACAATGGATAGAGTGACAGATTTAGAATCCCAGAGATGAATTTAAAGCCTACCTCAGATAATAACTATGTGACCCTAAGCAAGTAATTTTTTTAAACCCTTACCCTCCATCTTAGAATCCATACTGTGTATTGGTTCTAATGCATAAGTTGGCAGAACTAGCTGAGACCTTTGAAACCCTCCTCTAGTTTAAGGGTTCTAAAACTGGGATCCATGAACTTGTTTGTATATATGCCATGTTCTTCTGAAAAGAAGTTATATTCCTTTTAATTCCTATTCAATTTTCTCCATATATCCATTAACTCTAATTTTTTATCAAATTTGACTTACTTCCCTTACTTATTTATTTTTTGGTTTGATTTATCTAGTTCTGATAGGAGAAGGTTGAAGCCCCCTCACTAGTATAGTTTTACTATCTATTTCCTCCTAACTTGTTTTTAAAAATTATTTTATAACCATATTTCAATAAAATTTGTTTCCTTTGTAATCTTATGCAATTTATTTTCTGTTTATGAAAATATTATTTGGAGAAGGGATCTTTTGGCTTCATCAGACTGCCAAGGTGTCCAGGTCCCACAAAAAAAAAAAGGGTATGAACCTATGATCTAGTCCATCCACCTCAAAGGAGGACACTGAGTCCCAGGCAGCTAAGTATCTTATTACTTTTTAAAGTAATGAATTGTGACCTATTTTCTTTCAGTAAAAATCTCTTTCCTCTTTCCTCTGAGGCTTTCAATCTCATCTCTGGTAATAGCCTGAGAAGTCAGCAGAACCAGCCTTGTTTTACTGTCCTCTAGCTATCCTCTGGCCTTGGAATCCATTCAAAGATGACAGAAGGGTGTGCCATGAATGGGGTCTGGCTTCCTCCCTGGGGAGACTTCAGGGAGCTAAATTCCTCTCTGGTTCCAAGTTTGTTCCCAATCCTTCACTCCACTCTGAGGAACCCAGCACAATGCTTGTGTGAGCTCATCTGGCTTAGCAGTTATTAATAGAAAACAAAATTCTTTCAGAGCATTTCTGAACCCCAGCCACCAGGAACCCAAAGGAAGTGCCTTCTCCTATCGAGTTACGAGGAAGAGAAATCTGATGCTGTATTCCTCTCACCTGTCTGACTGATCTTATTCTAGCTAGTTTGTCTAAACTCTGGGGATCCAAAAAGAAGCAGAAGAAAATTAATCCCTGTCTCAAGGAGTTCATAATCTTTTGAGTGTACTTAGGGCAATTGGGTCCTCTGAGGGGGACTGGCATTGTGGCAAAAGCTTTCCACCACCGAAATGTTGGCGTGCTGGGCATCCCCACCAGCCAAGTGGGTGGCTCCTGGCTGGTGTCCATCTCCACATCTCAAGGCTCTGGTTCCTTTGGTGACCTGGCCATCTAAAGATACAAACTCATCTACCTTCCTGCCAATTATAGCCTCTGACTGGCTGCCCGAGGTCTTGGAGGAACTCAGAGAGAAACTCACCAGGGATGAGGCTTTAACACTCTCTGGAGTCCAGATTTGAAAAACCTGGTCCAGTATGGAAACGTACAGGGCTGGAAAGACCCTTTGCTTTTGTTAACCCTTCCTTTTTAGCTTCTTGTTTACTTCGTTGATCAGATGAGGAGATTGATAGCTGGAAAATTTAACTGACTTACCCAAGGAACCCTAAGTAATAAGAAGGAGAGCTCAAATGTGAACCTGGGACCTCTGCACAGTGGATTTGTTTTTCAGAACATACTTGGGTTTGAATTCTGCCTCTGGAAGTGTGTGACCTGGGGGAAGTCACTTTTACCCCTTGTTTTACAGAGAGGGAAACTGAGGTCCAGAAGAGAACAGAAGAAAAAGCACAAGATGCAAAGGAAGAGGACCAAAGTTTGAGTCTGGACTCTGTTGCTATCCATGTAGCCCTGGATAAGTCATTTAACTTCTCTGGACTTCAATTTCCCTATATTTGAAATGAAGAAGCCAGAGTAAATGATCTCTGAAGTCCTTTCTAGCTGTAAATCCATGACTCGCTGGTCTAGATGTGAAATCTCTGATTTCTAGGGTCCCTTTCAGCTCTAAATCTCATAATCCTTCCCATCATCTTTGAACCCCCACCAATATCTAAGTAATATGAAGATCTGGGAAGGAAAAACACCTAGGAAAGTACAGAAAAAGGGGGAAACATCTTTTACTTCTTGAAACTTCTGATTTCCTGGGAAAATTTAAATATTCCAGAGAAAGATTCATCTGGTATAATTTCAGATGAAAGGGTCTAAGGGTTGACAGGGGCCGTAGAACTCACTGGTTCCAATGTCACTGAGAGCCCAAGCAGAGCAATCACTTACCCAAGGTATATAGGTAACAAGCAAAAGAACTGGGATTTGAACTCAGGGCCTCTGTCTCCAAATTCCATGCTTTTGCACTCCAGTTAAGAGAAAGTTGTAGCACAGCAGAAAAGTATTGGGATTGGAGTCCAACTATATGAGTTCAAATTCTATATCTGATACAACCTATAGTAAGTTTAGACAAGTTATTTAAACTCCTAGAGTTTCAATTTCTCATATTTAAAATTATGGAGGTTGGACTAGAGATCCCTTGAGGTTTCCTCAAGTTTTAGATTTATTATCCCAAATTTGCAGATGTTTCCTTCTCAGGCTCATTTTATAGATGTGGAAACTGAGGTAAACATTTTACAGAAGAGGAAACTAAGGTAAACATAGTTAAGTGACTTGCCCTTGATCACACAGCTAAGAGTAGCTGAGGCAGGATTTGAACTCAAGTCCTCCTGACTCTAAGACTGGCACTCTATCTACTGCACCATCTAACTGCCCCTATATGAATGTGAGTAATTATTTTTCAAGATCCTGGTTGTATTAGATGGTTGCTGATGTCCTTTCTGACTCAGAAATTCTGGGGTTCTGTGTCTTGCCCATGATTGCACAAACAATGAGAAGAGCCATGATTTGAATCCAGGTCTTGTGCTCCTAAATCCATTGCTTCTCTGTTCTCATAAAAAGTTCTTGACAAATGTATAAGAATACTAGTCATTTCCAAATTGATAAATAGTTATAAGATATGAATAGGCAGTTTTCAGATGAAGAAATCAAGGCTATATATAATCACATGAAAAAATTCTCTAAATTGCTTTTGATTAGAGAAATGCAAATTAAAACAACTCTGAGAAACCACCTCACACCTATCAGATTGGCTAATATGACAGAAAAGGAAAATAATAAATGCTGAAGAGGATGTGGCAAAACTTGGACACTAATACATTGCTGGTGGAATTGTGAACTGATCCAGCCATTCTGGAGAGGGACTGTGCATCCCCTTTGATCCTGCAATATCAGTACTAGGTCTGTATTCCAAAGAGATTTTTAAAAAGGGAAAATGACCTCTGTACAAAAATATTCATAGTTGCTCTTTTTGTGGTGGCAACAAATTGGAAATTGAGGGGATGTCCATCCATTGGGGAAAGGCTGAACAAGTTGTGGTACATGTCGGGAATGAAACACTATTGTGCTATAAGGAATGATGAGAAAGGATGATTTCAAAAAAACCTGGAAAGACCTAAATGGACTGATGCATTATATTCAGTAACAGCAATATTACATGATGAACATTTATGAATCAAGATCATGATGAAAAATGCCATCTACCTCCAGAGTAGGAACTGATAGAGTCTGGAATGCAGACCAAATATACTGTATTTCACTTTATTTCTTCACTGTTATTTGTTCAAGTTCTCTTTCACAAAATGGCTAATATGGAAAGATGTTTTACACTATTACACATTTAAAATCTATATCAGATTGCTGTCTCAAGGAACTCATGAGGGGAGTTTAAGAATTTGTCCTGAACTTAAAAAAAAAAAAGTTGAAAATTGTTTTTTCATGTAGTTGAGAAAAAAATCAAATATTTTTAAAATTTCTTGATGAATTGAAATTCAGTGACTGACTCAAGGCCACTGGCTAACCAAGAGATGAAGCAGGGATGTGATTCTGAGTTCAGTAGTTAACTAGTCATTTACTACCTAATTGCTAGGCTGCTGTAACCTACTATTACAGTGATGGTGAACCTTTTATCAGCCATGTGCATTGCTCTGCCCTCCCAGACTGTGTGCCGTGCCCACCAAGAGACCTAGTGCTGTCTTGTGCCCCACCTAGTGACCAGCACCTTACCCCAGACAGGGGAGAGACAAAGAGAGTGCTTGGGCATTCTGCTCAGGGGAAGGCTGCTGTGAAGAGGGATGTGGAGGCATGATGGGGAAGTGAAAGGAAGCAGATCTGTCCAAGTCCCTCTGCCTTTATAGTAACTAACTCTGGTGAGCAAAGGCATGTGTACCCACAGAGAGGTCTCTGTGTGCCATCTTTGGCACCCATGCCATATGTTCACCATCATGGTACTATAACTGTGAATGACTAAGAATTATTGCCACCCAGGATTGATGATGAAAAGGTTAAATATTTCTCATTATTTCGTGTCTTGCAAAGGAATGTTCAGGAGCACATAGGTGGTACAACAGATAGAGCACTGACCTGGAGTCAGGAGAACCTGGGTTCAAATTTAACTTCAGATACTAGCTGTGTGACCCTGGGCAAGTCACTTGACCCTCAGTTTTTTCGTCAAATGAGCCGGAGAAGGAAATGGCAAATCACTACAGTATCTTTGCCAAGAAAATCCCAAATGGGGTCATGAAAAGTTGGATTCAACTAAGCAACTAAACCACAAAGATTTGCTGATGACAGTTTTTAAAGAATGGGTGAGGTTCTTGTGGATTAACTCTTAGAATGGCTATTTGACATGAACACTCCTTTTTCCCACCCTTTACTATGTTTCTAGAAGTGCCTCCTCTATTTGGGATTAGATAAATTCATAATTTTAAAAAAAGGAATGGATATTTGTATGTTCTGCAAATCATTCAACAAGTGGCTATAATGTATGGAGCATCCATGGGGAATGGAGCAGAGATACAAAGTTCTGATAAGACTCAGTCTTTCTTCTCCTGGAGTTTAGTGTCTAGTAGGGATTCAAGAAAGTTCTGAGATAGGGGATGATCAGATTCTAAGAAAGAACTTCCACTCCCCTAAGGAATAATAGCTCAAATCTTCTGTGGTTTCAAAGAGCTTCACATTACATGTACTTAAGCCTTCCTCAAAACAGTCTTACCAAATCTATTTTACAAGTGAGAAATCTGAGACTGAGAAGGGTTAAATGATTTGCTCTGGGTCACATAATTTGTAATTGGTGGAGGCAAGACAAACTTGGGCCTGAATTCTCTGTCGTTGCTTTTTCTATTATCCTTTATCTCCAAATGAACAAATGGATTTTTGCTCCTGAAGATTAAACTCACAGATTATTACCAGTGGAAGGACCCTTAGAACACAGAATATCAGAGCTGGGAGGGACCTTAGAATATAGAATGTCAGATCTGGAAGGAGTCTTAGAATAGGGAATATCAGAGTTGGGAAGGACCTTGTAACATGGGATGTCAGAACTGGAAGGACTTAGAACACAAATGTCAGAAATGGGAGGAATTTTAGAACAGGAAAGGTCAGAGTTGGGAGGGACCTTGGAACACTCCCTCTTCTTCCTCCCTACCTTCTTCCCTTCCTCCCTTCTTCCCTCCCTCCCTCTCTCCCTCTCTCCCTCTCTCCCTCCCTCCCTCCCTTCCTTCCTTCCTTCCTTCTTTCTTTCCCTCCCTCCCTCCTTCCTTCCTTCCTTCCTTTTTTCTTTCTTTCCTTCTTTTCTCAATCAAAAGGTGAAGAAACCTAAAAAAGGTCCTAAGAGTGTGTGGATAAAATAAGCTATCTCAGAAAGTTGAGAATACATTGTACCTTACAATATAGCAACAGGGAAACAGAAATACAAAATTCTGCTACTCCTAGGACCTAGGACTATAAGGGACCTTTGTGATTATCTCCTCCAACTTCCTAATTTTATAGATGAGTATGACTCAAAATTGTTGTTGATAGCTTGCAAAGATTTATATAATCCTCAGATACGTTTACTTCTGGGAATTTATTGAGAAGATGCTATAAAGTCCCATGGGTAATTGAATCTGATTACTAGTAATTTTGTAAAATCAAAGGATGATTAGATTTTTAACTACATAGAACAAAGCAATCACCCACATCTTCTGACTCCTAATCCAGTGATCTCCACCATACCACATATTTCTCAGGTACAATTCAGAAACTGTGGTCTTCTTTTTTTTAAACCCTTACCTTCCATCTTGGAATCAATACTGTATATTAGTTCCAAGGCAGAAGAGTGGTAAGGGCTAGGCAATGAAGGTTAAGTGACTTGCCCAGGATCACACAGCTAGGAAGTGTCTGAGGCCAGATTTGAACTTAGGACCTCCCATCTCTGAGTCTGGCTCTCAATCCACTGAGCTACCCAGCTGCCCCCTAGAAACTGTCTTCATTTTTACATGCATTTATAACATGCCTTTTGAAAAATAACCCACAACCTACATTCAAAGGCTGAAACTCCAAAGAATGACTGCTATTTAAGGTTCAAAAAGTAATCTTTAGTTTATGAGCCCCCACTAGTGCTTTTCCCATTAACAATTACCCAATGAAATTAATTATTTCTTAGCAAAGGGATTTATTCAAGTGGCATAGTAAAAATATTTCCTCCCCTATAATCTGGGGTACACTTCCACAAAAAGTAGGTCTAAACTTAATGATGCAGATATGTAAGGAGCACATAGAGACAAAGAATTCATGTCTCTTGCCACTGCAGAGCCTGATCTGCTTCCAAAGTTTTCACATAGTTCTACTGGGGTACAATAGTATCTGGGTGGGCCACACAGCTGGGCTTTTGGGATCTATTCCTTGTCCAAAGCCATCTCTCTTCTCTGATGCAAGAGGCCACACTCTCAGGATCTGCTTCCTCTCTTTGAGAAATCTCTCTCTGAATCTCTATCTGTCCTCAGAGTTGGATGCATTATTTGCTACTGGTTGAATAGTTCTGATAACATAATTGATGGAGGGTGGAGGCAGGGAGGGAAGGAGAGGAGAGGAGAGGAGAGGAGAGAGACGGAGAGGCGAGAGACGGAGAGAGACAGAGACAGAGAGACAGAGACAGAGAGACAGAGACAGAGAGACAGACAGAGAGAGAGAGAGAGAGAGAGAGAGAGAGAGAGAGAGAGAGAGAGAGAGAGTCTTCTCCTCTGTCCCTGAAGGGGTTTCCTCTACAAAGTCCACAAACCAAGACTCTTCAAGGGCTAAATGACTTATTTTTTTTATATTTGGCCGAGGGTATGACATATACAATTGGGTAAGACACCCATGGGGGGTCAATTGCTTTCATCCAATGACCAAGGTTCTAGAACCCTCTCAAGTTAAAAAAGGAATTTTATTCATGTTATAATATTATAGAAAAACCCTTTAACATCTCCTTTGTAATTTATAGCTACATTCTGGGACTTCTATGATCTCATAAATTGGATAGGGTTCGCTCTAGCAGTACAGATTACAATCCATCTATAAAAAGACTACCTGACAGTTAGGGGAGTGCAATGGATAGAGGACTGGCTTGGAGTAAGAAAGCTCTGAGTTCAAATTTAGCCTCAGACATTTACTAGATGTATGATCCTAAGACACTTAAACTATGTTTGCCTCAGTTTTCTCAACTATAAAATGGGGATGATTATAGTATCTACTTCATGAGGTCATTGTAAGGATCATATGAGATTATATTTGTAAAGTATTTTGCACAGTGCCTAGCACATAATTAGTACCATATAAATGCTTATTCTCTTCCCCCTCAGTGTCTCTCCTCTTCCCCCATACAACTCTGATCCATATCCTCCCAGAAGTTCACCACAGGAATTCACCCAACATGGTGGAAGTCTTCTTCTTTCTTCCATAACTAAACATGTAGAGTTATCCTCTGACTTTCACTTCTCTTAAGTCACGCTACCTTTTCGTGTACTTTGTGATGGGTTTCAGAGGGAAATGCAGTCTGATCATGATTCTAATCTCAAGCTCACGTCTCCCTATAGATCTCCAACTCAATTCAACAAATAGATATGGGGCCCCCATTACATAGAAGATATCGTAGGTTATAGAAAGATGATCAAAACAAATGAAACATGGGTTCTTCCCTCATGGAAGTTATAGTCTGCCAGGGGGGAGATAAAATAAGCTTACAATGGACAAGGCAGAAAGTGAGAAATCCTCAAGAAAAGAAAAATGAAAAATGAAAAAAGTTCAGAGAAGAGACTCAGGGGAAAAAATCTGGTTGGGGGTAGCTGAGTAATCAGGAAAGACCACTGGAAGCGGAGGGGGGGGGGTTGAAGCCCAGTTCTGCTATTTAGCTGCCTCTGTGGTTCTATGGGGAGTTATCTTCCCTCTCTGGGCCCTAGTTTCTACCCCTGTAAAATGAAGGAGTTTGGTCAAAGGAGTCTGGAGAATCTTTTGACTATAAATCCTACGAAGCCTATGATATAGGTCTTAAATAAAAAATAGGAAAGGGCACTCCAAATGGAGGGATGGAATGAGCAGAGGTACAGAGACAGGATATGTGGGAATAATAAAACTTGATGAGAAAACTAGAAGGGAAGATTGAGGCAATATTGTTTGGAGTCTTTAATGTCAGGCTGGGGAACCTGGTCTTCATTCTACCTACTTCATGGGATTACGGTGAAGAAAATACTCTTCAAAATATCCAGGTCAAGTCTGCTTATTGTGGGCTTCCCTCAGCCTTCTTCTCTTCTCCCTAAATACGATTTCAGCCAGTGATCTCATCAGCTACCATGGACTCAACTATCCTCTCTATGCTGATGATTCTCACATCTACTCTCCCAGTTCTAACCTCTCTCCTAATCACCAGTTACATATTCAGTTGTCTTGTGGGCATATCCAACTGGAAGTCCCATAGACATCTTCTTAAACTCAACATTTCCCAAAGAAAACTCATTATCCCTCCCAACCCTCATCTCTTCCTAGCTTCTCTGTTATTCTTGAGGTCACCAATCACCCTGGCTCAAAATCTACTGTTAACCCTGATGCCTATATCTCCCTCCCCATATCCAATCTGTCCTGCCACTTCTATTTAATAGCTTCTCTCATACACGTTGCCTTCTTTTCTCCTTTGACACTGCTGCCACTCTAGTACAGACCCCGTCACTTTGTGCCTAGACTATGGCAAAAGCCAGCTGGTGGGTCTGTCTGCCTCAAGATCATAGTCACATCTTCCACTCAGTTATCAAACTGATTTTCTAAAGTGTAGGTCTGACCACATCAATGTCCTATGCACAAATGCCAACGGCTCCCTATTCCAGGAGCAAATGTAAAGTCTGTTATTCGGTTTTTCAAGTCCTTCATCACTGGGGCCCTTTCTCCATGTTTCCAGTCTTCTAACACTTTATTCTTCCCACATGATTGGCAATCCAGTGACACTGTTCTCCTTGCTATTCCTTGAACAGGATATTCCATCTCCTAATTCCCTTTCTTTCTCTCTCTATCTCTTTCTTTCTTTCTCTTTCCTTCCTTTCTTTATCCCCTTCCTCTCTTTTGTTCTCTCCCTTCCTCCCTCCCTCCCTCCCTCCCTCCCTTCATTTCTTCCTTCCTTCCTTTCTTTCTTTCTTTCTTTCTTTCTTTCTTTCTTTCTTTCTTTCTTTCTTTCTTTCTTTCTTTCTTTCTTTCTTTCTTTCTTTCTTTCTTCCTTCCTTCCTTCCTTGTTTCCTTCCTTCACTCCCTCCCTCCCTCCTTCCTTCCTTTCTTCCTTCCTTTCTTTCTTCCCTTACCTTCTGCCTTAGCATCAATACTATGCATTGGTTCCAAGGAGGAAGAGTGGTAAGGACTAGGTAATCAGGGTTAAGTGACTTACCCAGGTTCACACAAATAGGAACTGTCTGAGATCAGATTTGAACCTAGGATATCCCATCTCTAGGCCTGATTGCAATCTACTGAACTACCCAGCTGCCTCCTTTTCTTTTACTCTTTTACTCTTATCTTCTGTTTTACTATCAATTCTAAGACAGAAGAGTGACAAGAACTATGTTATCTACCTGCCCCTTTACACATGTTCTCTGTCTGTCCATCATATCTGGAATTCTTTATCATTTCTGCTCTAGGCTTCCTCTGAGTCCCAGCCAAAATCTTATCTTCCATGAGAAGTCTTTCCTCAACCTTCTTAATGGTAGTCCCTTCTCCCTGAGATGATCTCCAACTGATCCTATCTATGGCTTGTTGTTTGCATTTTGTTTCTCCCATTGGACCATGAGTTCCTTAAGCCCAGACTCTGTTTTTTGTCTTCCTGGAATCTCCAGGGTTTGGCATGATGACTGGGACATCATAAACGTTTGTTGACTGACATCAGGTTTCATCTTTTGCCTTCTTTGTATTTCTACTGTTTAGCCTAGCGATTGGCAGTTGGGAAGAGCCTTGAACGTCAACTGGAGTATAGTAGGAAAAGTTACTTATTTCTCACTTTCATTATTTATCCAATGATATCTATCCATCTCTTGTTTCTCTTCCTGAGCAATTCATTGTTCATTTGTACCATGCACTAGCCCATTCTGCCCCACCATAGACCTCTCCAGCTCCCTTATGGTAACCCTCCGCTTCAGTTGTTCAGAGACTCTGCTCTAATGTGGCTTGAAGCCACCCAGAATCACTGGAAGACTATTGGCATGGAACAGATGGACCTTTGTTTGAAAGGGAAGCTTGAAGTAATTAAAACCCCATTTGGAATTATGCAAATGAAGTGACTAAAATGCCCCTACTCTTTGACTCAGAGCTTCCACTGCTATGCAGGGAGGCGAAGGCTGTCACTGCAAAAAGCACATGCAAGTATTTATAGCCACACTTTTTATGGGAGCAAATGCCCCAAGACTGGGGAATGACTAAATAAACTGTGCTACAGGAGTGTAATGGAACATTACTGGGGGACCCCGAGGGCTCTGCATTTTCAAACGGAGCATTACTCATGTTTGATTGTATTTTCATTTATTTTGTTAAATATTTCCCGACTCTTTCTTTTTACACCCTTACCTTCCATCTTAGAAACAATACTGTATATTGGTTCTAAGGGAAAAGAGCAATAATAGCTAGTCAATGAGGATTAAGTGACTTGTGTATTTCATAAAAGCCAAGATTTAAATTTTGTTCGAGATAGATCTTCAGAGAAGAAGCTTGCTAACTGACTGAATCCAGAGAATGAACTGTTTGCATAAAGATACCTAAACCCTTACACTACAGGAAGATCCAGAATGAACCTTGAGGTGTGGTTGATTGAACATTTTTTTAACGTACACTCTTATGCCAAAGGGGACTGCCCCCTAATTGGCTTTTGTCAATGCACCCAGCAAAACATTGGTTTGCTGTCTTTCTCCTCTATTTCCCCTAATCTACAACTATTATAGGTTTCCTCTTAGAGGGCAAAATTTTGTATACACTTGCAGTTAGAATTTTTCAGGGTGCAGTACGCTTATGTTTAGTGATCAATTGGGGAGACTAGTCCCCCAATCATCATCAGGGGGGATTGTGAATTTTAAAATATCCATCTTGCTTGGTCTAGCACCCAAAATTGTGCACACCCACACTACACGGGCATGTGCTAGTCAATGACAAATCAGAAATAACTAACTGCCCACCTGGGCTGTCCTAAGCCAAGCTTGAGCCACCATTGGCACTTGTGAGGCACAGGAAGTGAGATAGGGAACAGCCTCTGGAATTCGCTCACTTCCTGTGGACAGGGCTAGACTGGAGTTTGTGCTAGGAGCTTGAGCAGGGTGGAGGCCCACAGACAGCTTCCCTTCAGATCGGTCACGTGAGTTAAGGACTGATTTCTTCTCTATCTTGGCCCTTTGGGCCTAAGCTCCCTCTGACTTGGCCAGAAGGTTGAGTAACTCCTTTCCCTTTTCTCCTCTCTCCTTCTCTCCCTCTCCCTTTCTTACTCCCATTGTGATTAAACCACCATAAATTCCATTCTGACTTGAGTGTTTCATTTTAGAACTTCATAAGTAAATTCCTTGGCGACCATAAATTAATATTATAACAATCTTTAAAGGTGATATTTTCCCCACAACACTTGCCCAAGGACACACAGCTAGAAAATATCTGAGGTTCCAATTATTTTTTTTAAAACCCTTACTCTTCATCTTAGAATTAATACTATATATTGGTTTCAAGGAAGAAGAGCAATAAGGGCTAATCAGTGAGGTTTAAGTGACTTGCCCAAGGACACACACTAGAAAGTGTCTGAGGCTAAATTTGAACCCAGGACTTCCCATCTCCAGGCCTGGCCCTCTTTCCACTGAACCATCTAGCCTCCTGCCTCGTTACATTTTTATCTGGTTCAGCCACTCTGAAATATTGTGGGCCACATGTGGCCTCTAGACTACGTGTCTAACACCTTTGTCCTCCACTTCTCCACCTATTGTATAAAAACGTGGTCTGCTGTAAACTGTTTTGTGAAATCATGCCTGTTTCCTCCCTGATTGTGCATCCAGACTCTAAGTGAATGAGATCATCTTCATAAAAATCTGAGAAGACATTGTTGCTGTTGTGTCTTCTTCCCCAAAGGAGCCACGATTCTTCATTCGTGGGCTAAGAAATAAGTTTCATTCTCTAAAGTGCTTCAGGTATTATCAAAGGAGTCCATTTGAGCCTGAATCCCACTGGTACCAACATCTTATTATTATTTTATTATTTGTTATATAGTATAAATTAGATATAATTCAAATTATTTATTTATTTAAATAGTTATTTATTTGTTACTTTATTTTATTATTCTTCTTTTTTTTGAACCTCAGGATGTGAAATGAGAAGCTGCCGAGGGAAAAGTCGCTCTCCCTACTTGTCCCTTCTTAACTTCCTTTTCCCATCATCTTTGGCCATTAGATTGTGTGTTCCCTGAGAACAAGGACTGTCTTTCTTTTTCATATTTGTATATCCAGAGTTCAGCATAGTACCTCACCCATATGGTTGGAATTCAGTCATTTCAGCCATGTCAAACTCTTCATGGCCCCATTTGGGGTTTTCTTGGCAGAAACTCTGGAGTGATTTGCTATTTCCTTCTCTGGCTCATTTGACAGATGAGGAAACTGAGGCAAACAGGATTAAGAGACTTGCCCAGGATCACAAAGCTAGTAAGTGTCTGAGGCCAGATTTGAACTCAGGTCTCCTTGATTCCAGGTCCAGTGCTCTGTCCCTTGTGCCACCTACTTGCCCACCCTAAGAAATGTTTATTGATGAGTAACTAGCCATGTAACCATAGGCAGGCACCTCATCTCTCTGAATCTCAGCTTACTCATCTACAAAATGGAGATAATAATTCAGTTATTACCCACTTCACAGGGAGGTTGGGAGGAACGTGATAAATAAATATGACTTATTGTCCACTCTAACTTACTCATTTTAAAGAAGAGGAGTTAAAACACCCAAAAGAGAAAGCAATTTTCCCCAGGCCATCTGTAGTGAGTGTTCAGGGCCAGGACTATATAGTACCAGGCCTGGAATCAGGAAGACTTGAATTCAAATCCTGTCCCTGACACTCACTAGCTGTATAATCCTGGGCAAGTCCCTTAACCTTTTTTTGCCTCAATTTCCTCTTCTGTCAAATGAGTCAGAGAAGGAAATGACAATCTGGATTCCTCAGGCAGTGTTCTTTTTTAATGGAGCATCTTTCAGGTAAAGCTTCAAGATGTACCAGAAGATCCTGACCTCCAGGTTTTGATCTGGCAACTTTAACACACCTCTCACAGGCCAATCTTGGGCCAGAATGAAATTTGTGCATTTAAAAATCCTCTATTTCCAAGGTCATTAGCTTTGGATAGAGATCTTTTTTTTATTAAAATGTAACCTGGATAAACAAAGAAAACAACATACCCAGCAACTATAAATAATAATTTGTTATTGTTCTTGTTTTCAATCATTTCAATTGTGTCTGACTCTTTGTGATCCCATTTGGAGTTTTCTTGGCAAAAACAATGGAGTGGTTTGCCACTTCTTTCCTAGTTCATTTGACAGATGAAGAAACTGAGGCAAACAGGACTAAATGACTTATCCAGGGTCACCCAGCAAGTATATGTCTGGGGCAGAATTTGAACTCACTTCTTCCTGATTTGAGACCTGGTACTCTATCCTCTGCACCACTTAGCTACAGCTAAAATTGTCATTTATGAAGAGTCTCAAACCAAACTAAAAGCAGTGTAATCTTGGTCCTCAGAAAGAGAAAAGGAAATATGCTTTTATCCTTTCATTGGTAAGAATGGATGAAGAATGTTGCAAGCACAGTCACTGGCGTGGGCGCTGATTTTCTTTGATAAAAAGTAGCTGTTTAGAGGCAATGAGGTAGCACAGTGAATAGTGTCAGGCCTGGAGTCTGGAGGACCTGGATTCAAATCCGACTTCAGACATTTCTCAGCTGTATGACCCTGGGCAAGTCACTAAGCCCCACTGCCTAGTCCTTATTGGTCTTCTCCTTTGCAAATAATACACAGTATTTTTTTTTATACAGGAATTACACAGGAAAAGGGCTAAAAAAATAGGATTGGGAAATCGTAGACTAAATAAAAGAAGACACAATAAAACACAAGTAATGCTCCATTTTAAAATGAAGCTCCTCAGTTATGTCCCATTCCACTCATGTACCAGTTTATTTAGACATTCCCCAATCTTGAGGCATCTGCTTTGTTTCCTGTTCTTTGCTCTCCTATCTTAGAATGGACACTAAGATAAGGTAAAGGCTTTAAAGAAATAAAGAAATCTTTTTTCTGTTATAACAGAAAGCCAAGTGGGTGTGTGTATGGAGGTGTTAGCATAACAAGAAATGACTGAGATGCAAGTAAAGGAACCAATCATTTTCAAGAGGAATAAAATGTGCAGCCGGCACATTGAGTCATAAAGTGTAGTTAGGATGTTTAATGCACTTGCATTCCATTGCCCATCTCTCTGGTTTTATACCAGCCATCCTCATTGCTTGGAATTTGCTTCCTTCTCATCTCCACCATTTAGCAGCCCTGCTGCCTTCAAAGCGCGGCTTAGGCATTGCCTCCTACATTAAGCCCTTACTGATCCGCCCTCCCTCCCCCCTCCAACTGCTGATGCCATTTCCCTTAACATTTATTTTGATTATTGCTATAAATGTTTAATGGGAGTTGAACAGGGCCCGTACCAAGCTTTTCTTCCTGCTGACCACATGTTCGTGACTTAGGATTGAGAAGATTTGTGCTTTGAGATGCCGAAGCATCTTCTTATTGGCTACTGAGCCAATGACTCTGTCCTTGTCCCTCTCTCTTCTTTCAATTCCCTCAGTGGCATCACATAAGACTGGGACCTCTTCCTCTGGGTGGGGGGCAGGACTAACACTTCTCCATGTGCTCCATCACATCACAGCTAAAACATGGATGAGCCTGGACCTTAGTTTGGGGCACCTCTTTTGATTCTGATCCCAGTTGAAGGAGAATGAACACCATTTTGGATGTGTCTAGGCTTGAAGGCCAACTTATGAATTTGAAAGGTTCAGAGATCTTGGACCTCTCAGATGGAAGTAGCTAGTAGCAGGGGATATTCTTATATTAGAATGGATATCCCTGGAAGAGGAGGTTCCTGCATCAGAAAAGATACCACCAAGGGGCAGCTAGGTGACACAGAAGATAAAACACTAGGCCTGGATTCAAATCTATCCTCAGATACTGCTCAGCTGTGTGCCTGTGGGCAAATAATTTAACCCTGTTTGCATAGCCTTTGAGGAAAGGAAGGAAGGAAGGAAGGAAGGAAGGAAGGAAGGAAGGAAGGAAGGAAGGAAGGAAGGAAGGAAGGAAGGAAGGAAGGAAGGAAGGAAGGAAGGAAGGAAGGAAGGAAGGAAGGAAGGAAGGAAGGAAGGAAGGAAGGAAGAAAGAAAGAAAGAAAGAGAAAAAGAAAGAGAAAAAGAAAAAAGAAAGAGAGAAAGGGACAGAGGGAGGGAGGGAAAGAAAAGGAAGAAGGGGGAGGAAAGGAAGGAAGGAAGGAAGGAAGGAAGGAAGGAAGGAAGGAAGGAAGGAAGGAAGGAAGGAAGGAAGGAAGGAAGGAAGGAAGGAAGGAAGGAAGGAAGGAAGAAAGAGAAAAAGAAAGAGAAAAAGAAAAAAGAAAGAGAGAAAGGGACAGAGGGAGGGAGGGAAAGAAAAGGAAGAAGGGGGGAGGAAAGGAAGGAAGGAAGGAAGGAAGGAAGGAAGGAAGGAAGGAAGGAAGGAAGGAAGGAAGGAAGGAAGGGAGAAAGAGAAAGAAAGAAGAAAGAAAGAAAAAGAAAGAAAGAAAGAAAGAAAGAGAAAAAGAAAAAGAAAGAAAAAGAAAAAGAAAAAGAAAAAAGAAAGAGAGAAAGGGACAGAGGGAGGGAGGGAAAGAAAAGGAAGAAGGGAGGGAGGGAAGGAAGGAAGGAAGGAAGGAAGGAAGGAAGGAAGGAAGGAAGGAAGGAAGGAAGGAAGGAAGGAAGGAAGGAAGGAAGGAAGGAAGGAAGGAAGGAAGGAAGGAAGGAAGGAAGGAAGAAAGAAAGAAAGGAAGGAAGGAAGGAAGGAAGGAAGGAAGGAAGGAAGGAAGGAAGGAAGGAAGGAAGGAAGGAAGGAAGGAAGGAAGGAAGGAAGGAAGGAAGGAAGGAAGGAAGGAAGGAAGGAAGGAAGGAAGGAAGGAAGGAAGGAAGGAAGGAAGGAAGGAAGGAAGGAAGGAAGGAAGGAAGGAAGGAAGGAAGGAAGGAAGAAAGGAAGGAAGGAAGGAAGGAAGGGAGTTATCAAAATGTTTAAATGAAAAACGTTCCATGGACCTCTGCATTAAGAATCCTTGATCTAATCCTACCCAGTCTTCTTACAAAGGAGGAGCCTAGGATACAAGGAGGAAAATGATTTGCCCAATGTCACACAGCTAACAGGTAGCAGAGCCAAGAACCAAGATTCAAGCCAGGTTCTCTGACTTCCAAATCCAGCGCTCTGCACACTAATTCACTGCGCCTTCAAGGCTTCAGTCAACTTACACAACCTAGAAAGATTTGCCTGCAAGTCTCTTTTTAAAATGCCTGGTGAGCATAGACCTGCTTGGCCTTGACCCGGATTCCCTCGCCTTAAACTCTGGGCTCGGGTTTCCTCAGGCTTTGCCTGAAGTGTTGTGGCAGGACCAGTCTCTAACGGAATAAACTTCCAAAGTGATTTCCTTATAGATGTACTCAGGAAATAGTAGAGTTCAGGCAGGCAAGGAATAATTCAGTGTTACTTAACTCCTAGGCAAAGGCTAATAAGGGGGGCACATTTAGATGAAGCCACAGGAAATGACGGTCTGCCCTCTCCAGCCTCCTTACCTCCCCCATTGGAGGCCTCTGACCTTCTTTGGAAGATTATAACAGACTTAAGGACCCATCTAATAAAAACACAACCCACAACAGTCTTTCTTGATTGAGAAAGCAAGCCAGCTCTCCTTCAAACATTATTTACTCTTCCTCTGGAATTCAGACGTCAAACGCCTAAATACATTTCTCCCCAGAACAAAAGTCTCCTGGGTCAGGACAAATTCACAGGCACATTTTCCCAGTATCCTCTACTAGGCTAGTTTTCCTAGACCAGGAGGTACCACAGGGTTGATCTGGGCTGGAGCCCACACAAGGAGAAATGACACACTCACGACCATGAAATAAAAACCACAATGAATTGGGGTCCGGCTCAACTCCCCACCTAAAAAGTTGTGTGACTTTGAATCAATTGTTTCCCCTCTCTGGGATTCCTTCCCTCTGTCTATGAATACCTTTAAAGAAGAGCTTTACTAAGCATGTTATTTCAATTGTTCCTCACAGCTCTGTGCGGGAGGATCATAGCTAAAGAGCAACACTACTATTTTTATATATATTTGTATGTTATTTATAATTTAATATGATAATTATCATTATTGTAATAATGATAGTTAATGTTTACATAGATTATAGAAACTATTAATTTAAATCTTAAAAACAGAAAATTATGAGAATAACGATCATTGCAAGTGTTTATATGAGGCTCATATATTATCTAAAGTATATTATTATTATTATTATTATTATTATTATTATTATTATTACAATAATAGCTAGGATTTATATTGTGGTTTGGTTTTTTCCATTTTGTCTGACTCTTTGTGACACCATTGAGGTTTTCTTGGCAAAGATACTGGTGATCTGCCATTTCCTTCTCCAACTCATTTTACAGATCAAGAACCTGAGGCAAACAGGTTCAAGTGACTTGGCCAGAGTCATGTGGCTAGTCAGGGTCTGAGGCAGGATTTGAACTCAGGTCTTCCTAACTCTAGGCTGGGCACTCTGCTTACCTCACCACTTAGCTGCCCAGGATTTATGTAGGGGTCAAATATAACATTATTTAAAATAGTATAATTATTGTTATTATAACAATAATAGGCAGTATTTGTTTAAGGCTTCAAGGTTCACAAAGCACTGTATATATACATATATATGTGTGTGTATAAATATACATATATTATTCACAATAGCCCTGTGAGGGAGGTGCTTTTATTATTGCCATTTTAAGATGAAAGGGCCGAACAAGGGTAAGTAATCTTTTATATAGCACCTACTATATGTCAGGCACCTGCTAAGAGCTTTTTACAAACAGCATCTCACTTGATCCTCACAACAACCCTTTAAGAAAGTTTATTAGTCCCATTTTACAGTTGAGGAAACTGAGGCAAACAGAGTTTAAGTGAGTTGCCCATGGTCATACAGCTAGGGGGCAGGATTTTAATTCAGAGTTTTCTGCCTGCAGGTTTAGCTCTTACCCACTTAGCTGCCTTTTTCTAAAAAAAAATGTTAAAACCCTTACCTCCCACTGTAGAATTGATACTGTGTATTGGTTACAATGTAAAAGAGCAGTAAAGGCTAGGCAGTGGGGGGTTAAGTGACTTGCCCAGGGTCACACAACTAGGAAGTATTTGAAGTTATATTTGAACCCAGGACCCTCCATCTCCAGGCCTGGCTCTCTATCCATTAAGTCACCCCCTTGCTACTTTCTGAAAGGATCTTAGAGTCATCTAGTCCAAGCCCTTCATTTTATAGGTTAAAACACTGGAATCACAGAGAGGTTAAGTGATCTGCCTAGCTAGTAAACAGCAGGACTGGGATTTGAACCCAGGACTTCTGACTCCAGATCTTTCCTGGATACTACAGCTGCTCCTTTCATAAGATCCTGTGTTATGTTTATTGTTCTGAGAGACCACATAGCACTTAAGTATGAGATTTTTGTTTCAATTTAGCTCCTACTTATAATCAAACAGCTTTCTATAAATTGAACTTTCCCCCCTAGACTGTCCAGGCCCCCTTAACCCTCACAAAGAGGGTTTCAAGAGACAGCTATAGAATTTTAGGTCATTACTCATCTTCATGATTTCATCGGTCCATCCTGACTAATTTCACTGAAGTATAGAAAGTCCTCTCATTTTACAGATGGGGAAACTGAGCTCAGGCAGAGAAAGGGAGAAAGAGCAAAATCACTCAGCAATGCAGAATCAGGATTCAAACCCCAGTCCCCCTCCCCTAGTGTTTTTTACTTATTACTTCTCTTTCCCTCCTAACTTTTCACTTTGGGGTTTGCCTGATGTTACCTAGTATACTAAGCAAGGTTGCCCCAGAAATCTCTACCCACTCCATCCACTGAAGGCTCTTGAAGAAATGGAAGCATCCTCAAACCATGCCTACGTGATAGAGACACACACCACATGAAGTGCCATTAGAAGACTCAGGATGCTCTGAAAACAGTCGACATTCCCCTCTCTGAGCTGAGCTGGCCACCTCTCCAGAAAGTTCTCTGACCATTTATAAACAGATGGCTTCCTGCTCTATTCCGAGACGCCCTCAAGTATCTGGTTTACGTTGTGAGCAGAAGAGGCTAAATAGGAAGATGTTGGCATGCTGGAGCTCAAGAAGGGGCCAGAGAAAGTGCTGGAGCTTTTCCTCCTGTTCCCTGGGAAGGGATGAGGGTGGGCGACTGACTTGGTGGTCCTAGACTAGTTTGGGACCTGAGCAACATGAAAGCAGAAATGGCTGGGACTTTCAGGAAATTAACTGGCACCAGAATGCAAACAGTTGTGCCAAATCCACTAAAGCCTAGCAAGGTTTTCTATTGGGCATCACAGTCTTCAAACGAGGCAGTGAAACTTTGGGGGCTGCTGCCAAGTTCTCACAGAACTTTTGAAGGGTGATCATCAAACCCATAAGGCTGTATATACCAGGGAGAAGGCACAGTCAGCTCTCAGGAAGCAGTCTGCAACTGCCATTATATCATCCTCTGGGAGGTTGATCTGCTGAGTATCTCTCTGTCTATCTGTCTGTCTCTTTCTCTGCTTTCTTCCCTTTCTTTCTCCATTCCTTCCTCCCTTTCTCTTTTTCTCATTTTTCTTTCCTTTCTCTTTTCCTTCCTTCCTTCTTTCTTTCTTTCTTTCTTTCTTTCTTTCTTTCTTTCTTTCTTTCTTTCTTTCTTTCTTTCTTTCTTTCTTTCTTTCTTTCTTTCTCTCTCCCTCTTATTTCTTTTTCTCTCCCCTCTTTCCTTCCCTTCTCTCCCTTTCTTCCCTCTCTCCCTCCCTTCCTCTCTTCTTTCATTTCTTCTTTTTCTCTCCCCTTCTTCCTCCCCCTCTCTCCTTTCTTTCTTCCCTCTTTCTTTCACCCCTCCCTCCTTCCTTTCCTCTTTCCTTCTTCCCTCTCTCTCCCTCTCTTCCTTCCTTCTTCCTCTCTTTCTTTCTTATTCTCTCCTTCTCACCCTCCTTTTCTTCCTTCTTTCTTTCCTTCCTTCTAAAGATTTTTATTATCACATGGTAAGTGTCTAAGGACAAATATGAACTTAAGTCTTTCTGACTCCAGATCCAGAACTGGGTCTTCTAAATGCCTAAGATGGCTTTGGAAGCTTTTCATCTATAATGATTTTTTCATGAAAAGTTGTGCATTGATTTCAAATTGGAAGGGAATGTCAGAGGTCAACTACTCTAACCCCTTATTTTATATATGGGGAAACTGAGGCCCAGGAAAGAGAAGGGATGACCCAAAGCCACATAGCTAGGAAATAGTGGAGGCAGGAAGAGAATTTAAGACTCCCATCTCCCAAATTCATTTGGGTCACCAGTTTTACATTGGTCATCATTTATAAATGTTATTGCCTTTTTTTTGAGTATCACCACCTCCTTCTAATGGGGATAATGAAATCTGCTCCATTGGGGATATCTTGGAGATATAATTGGGCGATATATGTAAAAGCCCTTTAAATTCTTAGGAATAAAAAGCTCTCTATAAGTCAGGAATAAATCTTCTTGTCAGAAGAGAAAAAAGTAAAGGGCACAGAGGAGACACAGCCTGGAGAACAGCCTCTCTGATGAGAATATATTCTTATAATGCTACTCTACAAAATTCCCATTCCAGCCAGATTGCCTTCCCAACTTTTTTTGCCTTTATATATTGCCATAGAGGGCCTAGACTGGAGTCAGACTCATCTTCCCGAGTTCAAACCTGGCCTCAAACACTTATTAGCTGTGTGACTCAGGGCAAGTCACTTTATCCTGTTTGCCTCTGTTTCCTCATCTAGAGAAGGAAATCCCAAACCCCTCCAGTGTCTTTGCCAAGAAGACCCCAAATGGTGTCACATGACTGAAAAAATGACTCAACTCTGCTCTTCTCCCCTTAGTCATTGTCCATCCTTCAAGGTCCACCTAGGATCCCACTCCCTAACCACAGTGCTCTTTCTCCCTTAACTTGGCTTTCTTTTGGCACAGATCACCCACTCTCTTCTACAGATAGTCTTTTTTTCTGCATATAGGCTTCATCTCCATTAAAAAACTGTGAGCTCCACTAGGGCATTAGAAGCATCTCATCAATCTCTATAATTCCAAGGCAATGGGACAAATGTTTTACACATTGTAGAACTCAGGAAAAGTAATTGATTCTTTGGGTAAGTCAGCACACTGAGTTTCAATTCTCTTTGGTCCTTCAGACAGACATCCTTATCTAGGAGCCTTTTAGTAGTCGTAGAAAAAAAGAGAATTTAACTTTCACATTTTTAGTTTTTTTTCCCTTCTCCCCCCACCCCAACCACCCCAGTAGCCTTGACATCACACTGTCTCCAAAATCTTCCACAGATACATAAATTTACATCAGTTTTCAGATTAAAAAAAACAAACCTTCAGTAGCTCCCTATTGTTTACTGAATCAATTTCAAACTTCTCTATTGACTATTCTAATTTCATGTCATTCTAGCTTAATCTCCTATTTATTTCTATAAAGTTACTTTGTATTTATGTATATTATATATATGTATATATATAATATATATTATTTCTATAAAATCCATCACGCAACAATCTGGACTATCTTCTCCCCCCTCCCAAATCCCCCCTTCCCAAAAAAAGCTTTGGCTCATATTATTCCCAATCGTTGGGATGTCCTCCCCTCTCTGTTTATTGAAGTTCTATCCATTATTTTTAGATCATTTATTCCAATCCCCTCATTTCATAGAGAAGGAAATTCAGATCCAAAGAAGTTTCTTATATACATAGGTCTAAGTAGTGGTTGGGATTTGAACCCAGGTCTTTTGAGTTTGTTTTCCAGTTTGAGTCTCCTCTGTGCTCTTTTCTTTTTCTCTCCTGACAGGAAGATTTATTCTTGCGAATTTTATAGAGTCCTTTATTCCTAAGAATGCAAAGGGCTCTCATATATCTTCTAACAATATCCCTCATATATCCCCGATGGAGCAGATTTTATTATCCCCATTCAAAGGAGGTGGGGATATCCAAAAGCCATTGCTCTTTCTCCTAACGCCCATCTCAAAAACTATCTCCTTCTGGAAGATTTTTCTAATTTGTGTCAACAGTCATCCCAACTGGATCTCACACAACCTTTTTTGGTACTTCTCTCATCAACTTTTGGTTCGTTATCCCCGGTAAATGTTTAACACCTGGCTGGGGTCACGCTTTTAAGTTTAATCTGCATCATTAACTTTTTCTCCATCACTTCCTTAAGACCAAACAACCACCACCACCAACAAAAATAATAATACATCAAGCTCTGGTTTTCAACTTGCAGGTTTTCCAGGTGCAAAATGTTCACACAGAAAATTTAACGATCGCCTTTCAAAAACCTTACAATTGGCTCCACCCCCTGCTTCGGCTCCCTTTTCCCTAACTTGGGAATGCCAACCCACCCAGGGCCAGCTAAGAGATCCTCCCAGGCCCAGGTACTTACTTGGGATTTCTCTGCCAACTTCAGGTGTACGGCGCGTTTCCGTAACCCTCTTGCAGAGCCCGTATCTATTAGCAACAGGAAGATGCACAGAGTCAGGGGGAAGAAGCCTCTCCAGCCCCGAGGCTGTCTTCCTCGTCTGTGACTTCTGGGGTCCATTTTCCTCCCAAGCAATGCAAAAAGCCGAGTCCCAAGTTGTGAAGGCTTCAGAATGGAGGGGGGCAGCCCGGCGCGGAGTGGGCGGGGAACAGTCTGGGAAGGAGCGGCTCCCACCGTGCGTGTGGTGCCCAGAGCGCAGCGTTGGGGCCACAAGCTGGGGGACTCTTTCGGCTCCACCCGGCTCGGGGTCCTGGGATCCGGCGCTCGCTCGCCCCCGAGCACGTGTTTCTTCTCCCTCAGTGATAGCCTGGGAGATTATTTTTAGTCTTCCTCCACATCTGGCACTCAAGACAGTTACGTTCAAAGCTCCAGCGTCAGATCAGACGACAGCTGCGGGGGGAGGGAGGGGTGGGAGGGAGGCTTGCTCGCCGACAGACGTGGGCTGGGCAGCCTCTAATAAGCGGCCTTGCCAGGCTTTCCAAGATAATAAGCACTTCCCCTGGACATTCCGTCCCCTCCCAGGAGGTGTGCTATTCAGTGGGTTTGGGCTAGGAGGGGAAATGTCCCGAACATGGCAGAGGCCTTCGTTTCCACAAAATGTAAAAACATATGTAGGAACTTAGCTGTCGCTAATGAAATCAAGTTGGCCTTTTACAATTGGAAAATGTCTTTAAATGAAAAAGCAAAAAGTCATAAAGGGCAAAGAGAAACCACGCTTCTTCGTGACAATAATGACTCCTATTTCTATGGCACTTTGAGTCTTCAAAATACTTTTTAGAAGAGCTTTACTCTTACGATCTGGATTTGAATGTACCAAATAAAGAAATAAATTTAAACTTAAATATATAGTAACTATTTGGAAATGCAATTTGGAGTTCTTCTCAGTTATAAAACTCTGTATACCTTTTGATCCAGCAATGCCCCGCTTAGGTTTCTTTCCTAAGGTGACTAAGGAAAAAGAAAGGATATGTTCTAAAATATCTATAGCAGCTCTTTTTGTTGTGGCAAAGAACTGGAAACGGAATTCGAATTCATAAGTCATCAGCTCACGCTTTTTCTCCCTACTTTTCTTATTTCCATCTGATAAAGTCAGCTTCCTTTCTCCAAAACCCATTTTACAGTTGGTCCCCTCAGTGGAACCTCCTTGCACACTCTTCTTACAGAGCTATAACTGGGAATTTCTGTATCTAGGGCAAATACTATAAAGAGAGTCTAGGGTGAGCAGCTTAAAGGGGGTAGTTCCAATTGTAACTGGGGAGATACAGAGTCTCCAGCAAACCTGGAAACCTCTGATGAGGGAGGATTCCCTCTGACCCCAGGAACTGACTTCTTATTAAACTAAAAAAAATTTATAAATGAATTTATAGTCAGACCACCTACTTGTTGGAACAAAGGTCAAAATTAACACAAACCTAGAAGGAAGAGGGGAGAGAGAAAGGGAGAGAGAGAGAGAGAGAGAGAGAGAGAGAGAGAGAGAGAGAGAGAGAGAGAGAGAGAGAGAGAGAGAGAGAGAGAGAGAGAGAGAGAGAGAGAGGGAGGGAGGGAGGGAGGGAGGGAGAGAGAAGTATATGATGTATAATTAAAACAACTATCTTGAACTCTTTAAATGTTATTGATTTTCTTTTAGAAGATCTATGGACAGAAAAAAAGACATTAATCTAGACTACAGAAGCTTAACTGGCATAGATTTAAAAACAACTTTAACAGATAAAGTTCAATTATAAAAAAATCTCCAAAAGAACTTTAAAAGGCACTTTAGTCAACAAATACTTAACTTGTCAAATAGCAAGATGTGACAACCAAGGATGACACTAGTTTAGAATAGTAGCTCATTTGTAAAATCTTTTGGAGATAGATGATTGGTCAACAAACATTTATTAAGCACCTACTACTATGTACCAGGAACTGTGCTAAGTGCTAGGGATACAAAACAAACAAACAAACAAAAAAGGCAAAAGGTAGTCTCTGCCCTCAAGGAATTCACAATATAATGAGTTGATGGGTTAATAATCAGAATGAGAAAATTAGAAGTTGTATCATCTCATAAAGGCCACTTTAAAGAGAACTTAGTATAAGACCTAACTACCTCAAAGGTTTTTAAGGATGAAGATGGAAGGATGGCCAACAAATAAAAGAAACACAAGACAGATCTACAAGGATTTTTAGAGCAAACACTTTTTACCATCAAGTGTAGCAAAGTCACCATGCTTGAACTCCAAGATCATATCAGATCTGCTTATAAAAGAAGCAGAAATGGCACTAAAGAGAACAAAGATCAGAAACACAATTGGATTAGACCAATTGCACATCAAGGAATTACATGTTGGGGGGTGACACAGTTTTGAGGGCATTGAGGCATCTATTCATAAAGTAGATGAAGGTATAGAAAATACTGAAGGAGTGGCGAATATCTCGGACCATATTAATATGGTCTATAGTCTAGATGCTATATAATTGGTTTAGAATCAGATTATATAGGTCTATTATATGGTATATAATAATACTGTAAAAGAGAATGCATCAATAACTACCAACCTATATGCTTTTTTTAATCTATTTAAATATTTCATGAGAACAATTTGCAAGTCCTGGGTTCAAGTCTGGTTGTAGACACGTCCTACTTGTGTGACCCTGGGCAAGTCACTTAACCCCCATTGCCTATGCTTTACCCCTCTTCTGCCTTGGAATCAATACACAGTAGTGATTCTAAGACAGAAGGTAAGGTGTTGTTGTTTTTTTAATTCATTTTCCAACAAGAAGTCTCCCACCTATATATATAAATTATTCAAGATTCCAAGAAAGTTATAATAATAAAGATTGCTGTGTTTGATGACCCTTTGATAATTAATATCAGGCAAGGCATAAAAGCAGAGAGACATGAATAACAAAAGTATTCACCACCATGATTGAGGAAGGTAAGCTAGCACAGAATCAAGTTTAAAAGGTATTGCATATAAATGGCACTGTCCTCCATACAATCCTATTTGCAGATAACATCATGCTGGTTCCTCCAAATCCTAGAACTACAGAGATTTCCGAAAGAGCTTTAAACCATTCAAAAGAGTTTGATCTAAGCACTCATGAAGGAAAAAATAAAACAACTAGATGAAGAATGGCTATCATCCAGATTATGACATACAAATCCTTTAGCTGGATTTGTAGAGTTTATCCATTAATACACACACACACACACACGCACACACACACAATGACATGGTAAGCACTTTGTAGTTGTTTCATTTCAGTTGTGTCTGATTCTTTGTGACCCCATTTGGCGGGGGGTGGGGGGGTTCTTGGTAAAAATACTGGAGTGGTTTACCATTTCCTTCTCCAGCACATTTGACAGATGAGGAAATGGAGGCAAACAGGGTTAAGTGGCTTGTCCAGGATCACCCAGCTAGAAAGTGTCTGAGGTCAGATTTGAAGTCATGAAGACAAGTCTTCCTGACTCCAGGTCCGGCACTCTGTGCACTATGGCACCACAGAGCTGCCCTTGTAAGCACTTCAGAGAGCTGCTAAATGAATAGTTTTGGAATATTGTATATTATAGCTAACTGTTTTGATGTCTTATTCATCGTACTAGACTGTAAACTCCTTGAATGTATGCTCTGTGTCTTATATAAACTTCATATCTATCCTAGTCCATAGTAAGGCGATCTGTACAAAATCAATGTTTAATAAATATTTGTTGCACTTTCTGCATTCCTGTTTTATACATAGTAGTATAAGAACAATATGCTGGAAAGAACAATAGAGCTGAAATCAAGTGAGACCTGGGTTTGTATCTCATTTCTGAGACTCATTAGCCGTGTAAGCACAGACAAATCATTAAATCTCAGATGCTATTTCCTCACCTATTGAATGGAGAAAATAACTATAGCATCTCTCTCATATTATTCTGTTGATTAGATAAAATTATTTATATAAAATGCCTTGCAAACCATAAAGCTTTCCTAAATGTCAGCTATTTTGATGATCATGTATATTTATCTTCCCTAATAAAGTCTAAATTTCTTGAGGGAAAAGATCTCTTTTTTAACTCTTTTTTAGGGATCTTTCCATTGCCTAACAGATTCTTGCAACATAGTAGGCACTCGATAAATATTTGTTTAATTTAATCGCAACTAGTTATTAGGAGAAATTTTGTTTCAGAAATGGTGGGACCTGGGAATGGAGAGAGAAGGGCAGAGATAATCCATGATCAATAATGCCAAGTGACATTGACCATGACCAGATCTGAGTCAGAAACACAGAGATCAAGATCTGGGTGAAGACAAGGGCGTCAATAGGAAGCGACAGGGACCCAAGGGATTAGAATCAGGTTACTAAGCCTGGAAAGCCAGGAATGCAAGAGAATGGAGTCAGGTTGCTAAATGGAAGTTGGAAGCAGAAGAGAGATTTCTTTTCAGACTAAGAATGGGAGGAGATAAGTATAATGTAGTCAAAAAATGCAAGACATAGGCATTCCTTTAACCTAAGGTATTAGGATAGGGAATAGAAAAGGTCTTTGGAACATAAAATGTCAGATCTGGAAGGTTTTTCAGAAGACAGAATTTTAGGACAGAATGTCAGAGCTGGAAGGAACTTTAAAGCTCTCTTCTAGTCCATAGGTTCCTAATCTTTAGCACATTTACCTCCAAAGAACAGGAATAGATTTCAGGGAACTTGTGAACAAAGATGGGGGGGGGGGGGGGGGAGGAAGCATTCCTTATATATTTTCACTAACTTCTAACTGATATTTAAAATTTTCTTCAATTATTTAAAAACCTCCTGAGAAAGGATCCATATGCTTTACCAGTTTGCCAAAGGGATCAACAATTAAAAAAAAGTTCCTGATCCAATCCAATCGTGCTATTTTACAGATAAAGAAACAGGCTGAGAGATGGAGGAGATCTGTATCCATATTCTATCTTTGCTTTTATTACTTAGGTGACCATAAATAGGCCTTCATTTTTTCACCTATAAAATGGAGAAGCAGATAGATAGTTTTTTCTACTGACTGAACACATTGCTTTGTAAACCAGAAAGCACTCTATGTATGTATATACCTTTATCTCTAGATAGACATATATATATATATACATATATATGATAGTTATATAGACAGACAAACAGATATAGACAGCTAGAAACAGACAAATGGATAGAGAGATGAATAGAAAGACATATTGACAGACAACAGATGAAAAGCTCAATAGAGAGATCGATGAATGGATGGATAGCTAAACATATTGACAGATCAATAAATATGCAGACAGAGAAATCAATAGATGGACAGACAGAGGAGACAGACAGACAGAGAGATAGATAGATAGATAGATAGATAAATGGATGGATGGGTAGATGGATAGATATATTGACAGATCAATAGACAGAGAAATCAATGAATAGATAAAATGAGAGATAGATAGATGGATGGACAGACAGATACCAAGAGATCCATAAATAGGCTTACAAACAGAAAGATCAATAGATAGATAGACATATCAACAGATCATAGATGGATGGATGGATGGATGGATGGATGGATGGACATATTAAAAGATCAATAAATAGGAATACTATTGTGCTCAAAGGAATAATGAACTGGAGGAATTCCATGTGAACTGGAACAACCTCCAAGAAGTGATGCAGAGTAAGAGGAGCAGAACCAGGAGAACATTATACACAGAGACTGATACACTGTGGCACAATTGAATGTAATGGACTTCTCCATTCATGGCAATGCAGTGATCCTGAACAACTCAGAGAGATTTATGAGAAAGAACACTATTCACATTCAGAGGAAAAACTGTGGGAGCAGAAACACCTAAGAAAAACAACTGCTTGACTACATGGGTTGATGGGGATATGATTGTGGATGTAGACTCTAAATGAACATCCTAGTGCAAACATCGACAACATGGAAAAAGTTTTTGACCAAAGACACATGTAAAACCCAGTGAAATTGTGAGTTGGTTATGGGAAGGGGTGGGAGGAGGGGAGGGAAAGAATATGATTCTTGTAACCAAGGAATAATGTTCTAAATTGGCCAATTAAAGAAACCTTTAAAAAATCAATAAATAGACAGATAGATCAATAGATATATGGCGAGAGAGAGACAGACAGAGACAGAGAGACAGAGAGAGATGGACAGATCAGCAGATAGAAGCCTATTATATATTCTGGAAAATTGCTCCTCACTGAGTATTGAGGGATAAACCAAAGAACTATATCTTCCAGCTTTATAATTTCCATGTTAGTGTATAGAGCCTCTGAAGACTTGGTCAAAGCATAAAAGGAGGACTTTGGCAGAGACTATCACTAAGACTAATAACGCTTCCTTCTCTGCCAGCATCCTCATCTAAAACCTAAATATGGCAGAGAGAGCTTTTGAAGGTTTGTGCCTGTGGAATGTAAGCTCTGACATGCCCTGCCAAGCTGGCCAGCAAATGATAGCTCATGTCATTTGAGGATGAGGCTAGCTAAGTGTAAAGACATTCATCCCTAGGTTGGTGACAGGTGATGAATATTTTGCCCCCAGTAACTCGCTGGAAGATGGTCTACTAGGGCATGGCAGGGGATGAGGGGAGTGCCATTTACCTTAGAAGTAGTGACAAAGAAACCATGGCTTCCTAAAGTATTCGAAGCCTTTTCTTCTCAAGATGAAAGGGAGAAAATAGAGGAGAAATGTACAGTAGGCAACTAATACTTTTAGTTTCATATAAACCTACAAAAATGCTCTTACTTATAACTCCACAATCCCTTTTAATTCTAGTGCTTCCCTACATCGGTTATTTTTAATTTATCCTGTACAATGTATCCCGTACAATGTACAATCCTATGTACATACATAGTTGCTTGCATGTTTTCTCCCCCATTAGACTGGAGGGCAAGGACTGTCTTTTGTTTCTCTTTGTATCCCCAGCACTTAGCACAGTGTCTGGTACATAATAGGCTCTTAATCAATGTTTATTGATTGACTAACACACCATTCTCTCCTTTGTATTTTAGCCAATGTCCCTTTTATCACTCTTGCTAAACTATCAACTCCACAGGACAGAGGCCATATCTTTTGTCATATAAAGGGAAGTTACTTGCTTGATTCCAAGGGTGAGCTCCAAATCATCTTGGTGATCTGTTTTAGCTCAAATCCCACCTCTGCAAGAGGCCTTTCTTTTCCAATTCTTCCTTCGCCTCCTCCCCATCTCTCCCCTCTTCCTTCACTGCTATTTCCTTTCCTCAGAGATTTCCTTCCATTTTGTGAATGTTAAAAACTGTAAAATGCCAAACTCTGTAAAGATTTTGGCCAAACTGTAAAGGTAATTTTAGTGTTTTGATGTAAAATCTAAATAAGTGGTCACCATGGGAAATTCCCAAATATAAAAAATACCCAAGTCATCTGGGATTTATGGAGATTTTAATTAATATAAATGAAGGAATTAAGGGAAGGAGAAAAAGAGAGAGAGAGAGAGAGAGAGAGAGAGAGAGAGAGAGAGAGAGAGAGAAAGAGAGAGAGAGAAAGAGAGAGAGAGAGAGAGAGAGAGAGAGAGAGAGAGAGAGAGAGAGAGAGAGAGAGAGAGAGAGAGAGAGAGAGAGAGAGAGAGAATAGCTAAGCAGTAGAAAAGGGCTTAGGCCAAAATGGCCTAGGGGAGAGCAAGTCAGTCTTTATCACTCACCACAAGATCATCTCCAAGCTGGGTCCAGTACTCCACTGAATCACCTGAACTGAGTTCAGAGTCTAACTCCACACTGAATTCAATTGCGAACTCTATTCAAAATGTCCTCACTTCAACTCTGAACTCCAACTCCCTAAATTACCTTTTACCCCCGTCTTTTAAAGAGATTTTCTCTTATGTCACCTCCCCTAAATTTTCACATCTACCAGTCATAGTAGAAGCTTTTTTCCAAGACTGCCCATTCTTAGTTATCATCTTCTTTGGTTCTCACCTTCTCTGGTTAGATTAAATCCTCTGAGTACTTCACACCTCTTTTGTTAAGTTTGCCTTTTGTAAGTTGCTTGACCTTTTAGTGATTAATTTAACCTTTATAGGTACTTAGCACCCTTTTGTATTAGATCTAAAAATAGACCAAACTTAAGGTTTTAGCTTTACTATAAGGTGTGAGTTAGGGATTTTTCATTGTTCAATCAGGAGTTTGCAACTTTATCTTCCCCTAAGGCACTGTCTGAGTAGGGTGGAGTAATTTTAAAAGTTCCCAATACATTCCTGATTAAGTATCTGCATTGTTAAAAATGGGGAATAGCTTAATCAAATCTTCTAAAGTAGAGTCTGAGTAGTTTTAAGATTCACAGTTTACACTGTTTATATTTTCTGTGTAAAATTATTTGAATGTTGTCTGTCCCTCGAGGGGGCAGCTAGGTGATGCAAGGGATATATTCCTGAGTTCAAATTCAGCCTCAGACACTTCCTAGCTGTGTGACCCTGGGCAAACCACTTAACTCTGTTTCCCTCAGTTTGCTAATCTATAAACTGAGCTGGAGAAGGAGATGGCAAATCAATCCAGCTTCTTTGCCAAGAAAACCCCAAATGGGGTCACAAAGAGTAGGACTCTACTCAAATGACTGAATAATGATAAACAACAAAGATTTGAACATAGTATTCTTATTGGAAATTTCCAACTGTATGTTCAGAAGATTTAAGTTTAAAATCTCAACACTGGGGGCAAGCAAGGTGACTAAGTGGATAAAAAGCCAAGGCCTAGAGACAGGAAGACTTGGGTTCAAATCTGATCTCGGACACTTCCTCAGTTTGTGACCCTGGGCAAGTCACTTATTCCCAATTGCCTAGCTCTTGCCACTCTTCTGTCTTAGTATCTGATATTTAGCATCAATTCTGAAACAGAAGGTAAGGATTTACAAAAAAAAAAAAAGAAGCCCAATATTGTTATTTTATATATTACCAATGGACAAGTCACTTCATCTTGGTTTCATTTTCCTCATCTGTAAAAAGAAAATTGGACTAGATGACTTCTAAGGATCCTTCTAACTCTAACTCTCTGATCCTCTAGAGTTTTTTAACATCAGAAACAAGAGCAAATACAAAGGTTTGCTTGTGTATTTCAAGCATAAGAATACCTACAGGTTGTGTTCTTTAAGGGAAAAAAAGGCAAGGAGCATTCTTCTGCTCTCTGGTCCTGGTCGTTAATCTCTCTAGTCAATTAAATGCTCAACCCAAAAATTTACAAGAAGGGACAGGAACTAACCATGAAAAGTAAAATCAAGACTTTGAAGTTTAATGAGACAGATTATAGGCAGATAAGATATGTGTGACTGTATATATAATTTTCTCATGTGTATTGTATGTATTCATGTATCTATGTGGCCAGATCTCTCTCTAGATATTGTGAAGATTAAATTAAATCTCTCCCCAATTGTGTAGATTAAATTAACTCCCCTGCCCATTTTTTTAGATTTAATCACCAAAAGTGTAAACACCCCATTCACACTTGAGTGGGGGAGGTCTGTGACCCACGTGTGCAATAGTGGGTGATGAATCAGAATCAAACTGACTTCCCCCTGGACAGTCCTAAGCAAAGCTTCAACTATGATTGGTAGATGTGGAAGTGGAGGAAGGCACAGGAAGTGATGCAAAAGAAAGCGTCTTTAAAAGGGAGTTACCACTTCCTGGGACAACTTTGACTTCTTCTGGAGTTCTGAGTTGGAGTTGGAGTCTGGTGAAGAATCTGCTCACTGGACCTGAGACCCTGTATGTGGTGAGACTGTCCTTGAATCTCTCCCTTTGGACCGACATGTAGTGAGTGAAAAGAGTTGACTCCTTTCCTGGATTTTCTGAAGAGACTAGCCTCAGGAGAGAGGCTCCCTGCATTCCCCAGTCTTCAACTCAAAGCTGAAGCTTCTCTGGCTAAGCCCTGCCTGGGTTGAGCCAGGGATTGGAGCAAATACTTAGTGCTTAGGCTAGATATCTTACCCTATCCTCTCTCTGATTTCTTACTTCGCTCTTTCTATATTTTGTAAATAAATTGTTAAATAAATCTTTTTGGAATTTTCATAACATTCCTGGTGACCCTATTCTTAAATAATCCAGTCCAACCTTTTATAAAAACCCCTTTCCTCCCCCTTACAATATATATGTATATTGAGCTATCTCTAGCTATAGATCCATAAATCTCTCTCTACCTATGTGTATCTGCACATACATATATATAGTATACATGTACTATATAAGAAAATATAAAATGCATAGATATACTATATGTAATAAAGAGCACTGTTATGTGTATATACACATGTCTACATATATGTACAAAATGCATGTGTGTATACATGTTATTGTCATTCCGTTGTTTCAGTCATATCTGACTCTTGATGACCCCATTTGGGGTTTCTTGGCAAAGATACTGGAGTGGTTTGCCATTTCTTTCTCCATCTGGCTTGACAGATGAGGAAACTGAGGTAAACAGGATGAAATGATTTGCCTAGAGTTTAAGTGTCTGAGACCAGATTTGAATTCAAGAAAGGGAATCTTCCTGATGTCAAGCCCATAACTCTATTCACTGTACCACCTGACTACCCATATAAATGGGTATAATATTATACATTTACAACATTATACATATTAAATATATAACATAGCAGTGCTCCTGCAATCAATCTGAATTCAAATCTGGCCTCAGATACTTACCAGCTGGGAAACTCCAGGCATATAATTTAACCTGTCTGCCTCCACATTCTCACCTACAAATGGGTATAATATTAATAGCCCCTTCCTCCAGGGATTTTGGGAGTACAAAATGAGATAATATTTGTCAAGAGCTTTGTAAACCTTAAAGCATGATATCAATGTTGGCTATTATTAGCACCCCTGTAGCCTGTTTGTTTCTTTAGCTTGGGTCTGTCTTCCTGTTCCACCCAGGCTGAAGGTGCAGACAGGGCTCTTGGCGGGATCCCATTCCTGATGGGCTTAGAAGCTTTGACTTGCTGCCTCACCCTTCCTTGGTCAGATTCAGGTCCCTCGCCTTTTCATCTCTCCCTGCCTTGGCGCTGGCCGAAAGCCGGTACCTGTTGGGCTTCCGTCCATCCGTTGTCCCGAATTTCAGAGCTCTACTGATCCAGGAAGTCCCATCTCCCCAGGACGCGAGGACGGCCACTGGTCCCCAGTTATATATTGGCGGAAATAAAGATCCCTTTCTCCCCTTGGAAAAAAGCCTTGGTTACGAAAACACAAGCCAAGCCATTTTCCTTTGATCCTTCCCAAATTACAATTCTCTGGTCAGTAACCAATGTAATTACCCGCAGTCTTTGAGGACTGAGAAATGAAAGGCTCAGGACCCAAGGGTATGTATGGCTTACTTAGCCCGCTGTCCTCCGAACGCCGCGGAGGAGAACTTTCTTCTTCACCAGGGCTCTGGGGTCGAAGCCTTGCTTTTCAGGGTCATTCGAGCCGTGAGGACTTCGACGTGATTTCGAAGATGAGCGCCTGAGCCCTCCTGCAGGGTCCCCTCTGACTGAGCTCATTAGTGCAATTTCCTAAAGATTAGCCAGGCTTGGATTCCACCGAGAAAGCCTCGGGGAATACGGGGAATCTCTTTCATCTCCTCGGCTCCAGTACCTGATTGTGAAGTCTGCCCGCTGTGCTCCTGACAGCTGGGAGCTGCCAAAGGCTCCTTTGTTCAAAGACGAGGAAACGGGCTTCCTCCTTAATAAATGGTAGGAAGACCTCAGGGACTCGCTCCAGCCGAGGTCTGCCCACCTACAGGGTCCGGGAGATCCAGGCAGCTGGATGTAGATCGGGGACAGAGAGAATTTGATTGGACGTGAGAGCTGGAATGAACCTAGACCGTTACCTAGTTCAACCCCACACCGCAGTTAGATGGGGAATTGTTTCCACAGACGAGGAAAACAAAGCCCAGAGGTGTCAAAGAACTTATAGACAGTCACACAAGTAAACAGAAGCAAAATTTGAACCCAGGTCCTCTGATTCCAAAGGTAGCATCATAGTGCAAGGGTACAGGACTTAATTGAGTGATAATACATGTATAACCCAATGGAATTGCTTGTGGCTCTAAGAGAGGGGAGGGGAAAGGGTTGGGAAAGAACATCAATCATGTAACCATGGAAAAATACTAAAAAAAAAAAAAGCACAAGACCAAGAGTCAAAAGGATTCATTCCCCCTCCCCTCCCTCACCTCCTCAGTTCAAATCTGACCTCAGAAAGACAAATCCCTCAAATAGCAAATCTTACCAATTGCAGTTTGGAGCTAAAAAAATTTCCAGGATTCACATAAACAGCTTTTACTTGATTCTCTTCTCTTCTTTTCAAGTTATAGCTCATCCTGGCATAAAGAGCAAATTATTAGAAGCCATTGCTGTATTAGAAACAGACTTGTACTTTCTCAGTGATCCAATTCCTTTGTTTAGAAATTCCATAACCCAAACAAGCTTTTTGTTTTGCAGAGCTAATGAATGCTCATACAGACCAAAAGTCACAGCTAAAGGGAAATGTGCAAGCTTTTTTTTCCCCTTGATAATGATTACCAGTTTTTCTTCCCAATATGTTTCCTAGCTGTGTGGCCCTGGACAAGTCACTTAATCCCAATTGCCTTGCTCTTGCCTCAATTCTAAGACAGATGGTAATGGTTTGAAAAAAAAATCTAAAGTTTAGTTCTGGTATCTAAAGTTTTAGTTGTCATTTAACCCTTTGTCTCAGTTTCCTCATCTTTCCTCATCTTGTCAAACAAGCCCTTGTCAAAAGATTCCCTTTCTTGAATTAAAATCTGGCCTCAGACACTTAGACCCTAGGCAAGTCATTTCATCCTGTTTACCTCAGTTTCCTCATCTGTCAAACAAGATGGAGAAAAATGGCAAAGCACTCCAGTATCTTTTTCAAGAAATCCCAATGTGGTCATGAAGAGTCAGATGTGACTAAAACAACTGACTGAATAGCAATAATCTCCCCAGGCACACATGTGCTTCATAACTATTAATTGGGGTTGATATTCATAGGTTCAAAGGACTTAAAGCCAAGCAGTTACCTACCTTGGAGAGCACCTAATCCAAGGGACTGTGAAGAGTCAGACACAACAGAACTACAATAACAACAATCTCTGATTCCAATTAGTGCTTCTTCTGATGTACCAGGACCTAGAGTTTAATCCTGCCTCTGACACCTGTGAGACTCTGGACAAGTCACCTTACTCCCTTCCGTCTGTTTTGTATACGTAGGAAAAAACAAAACATAAAATGTTTGAATTAGAAAAGCAATCAGGTCCTTCCAGCTAGGCAGCCAGATGATTCAAAGGACTTTTTCAAATTTAGCCACAGGCACACCCTCTGTCTCAGTTTCTTCATCTGTGAAATGGGGGTCATAATAGCACCTACCTCCCAGGATTGTTATGAGATGTTTGAAACGCATTTAGCACAGTTCCTGACACATAGTAGGCTCTCTTTCAGCTTTAACACTATGATCCTGTGATCAGAGAGTTGCCAAAGTTTTACTTACCTCCTATCTAAATCACTCACTGTTATTTGAAATCCTAGTAATAATGGCCTAAGGAAAAGACATTCCTTTCACAAGGAAAGATTGTGCTTAACTTCCCTGGAAGAGAGAACAGAGGGAGACATAGATGCACTAAATGATGACTAAGAGAGATCAGATAAGTAGTTTTCAAATTAGCCTGGAAAGCTGGGACCCTGGAAGACCCTGGGATCAATAGGAGAAGAAGGCATGCTCAGAACTGGGCTTGAGGGAGAATCCTAGCTTGCATTGTCCCCAAACTTGGACAGGGGAATTTGGAAGGGCCCTGGGCACAGGAAAGGGGGAGGTAGGTGGGAGTGTGGCAAAAGTGGGGAGAGATGTAGAAAAGAGAGGCTAAAGCCAATTGGCAACCTTTCTAACAGGTGTTAATCTGCCAGAGCTGTAGCTAGGAGTAACCACCAAGGACAAATTCCATTGGTAGTAAGCAATGTGGAGGACAGGCTGAGAATCAGGTACAGGTGCAGAGAGAGAGGGCAGCCGACTCTCCCATCCCCCAGAGTCCACCCATGCTACTGTGGGTGTGGAAGGTTCAAGGAGAAAATTGCTTTGTGGGAAGGTTACTCCGCTTGCCCTGGGGACAGACATGGAATGGCAAGCGGACCTTGGGGGTGGCAGCCTGGGTATAGTCCCCAGCAGTGGTGAGAAGACCAGAAGATAAAGCCAAGGAAACATGCTCTCCATTTGGGAGGGAGGACACCTTGGGGAGAAAGCTGCCTTGCTCACATCTCCACCCTCCATGCCAGCAACTGAGGCAAGCTTCTATTGTTCCAGGCTAGTTAGAGCTCTCTCCTTTCCCCACTGCTGGCCTAGAGGTGACCTTGGTTCTTGAAGGCTATGCCAAAAACTCGACTAAGCTGACAAGTTCTTAAATATGGATCAGTGAAAGACTGGGCATCTATTGTCCAAGCTGGGTTGGGAGATGCTGATTGAAGGCTGTCTATCACAACTCATGAAACTTCCTACTGAGGTACAGAGGGATTCTGCTTGGCATCCATGGAGTGAGTCCCCATGCCAACAGAATCACAGATCCTGGAAAAGGGATGCAGCGTTGACCCCTTGGGATCAAATATTATGGGAGCCTTGTGGACCAAAACACCCCCCCCCACACAGAAATAGGGCAGGGAGTCAATTCTATAGGGGCAGAGGTAGAAATCAGAAAGACCTTCCATCTTCCATCAACTTCATAATTGGGGGAAGTTTGTAAAAGTAAATGGTTGTCTTCCCTGACGTTAAATTCTAGAGTTCAGGGGCAGATAGGTGCCTCAGTGGATAGAAAACAGGCCTGGAGTCAGGAGGATCTTGGCCGGCCTCAGATACTTCCTAGTTGTGTGACCCTGGGCAAGTCCCTTAACCCCAATTGCCTAGCCCTTGTAGCTCTTTTATCTTGGAGTGCATGCTTAGTATTGATTCTAAGGCAGAAGGTATCAGTTTGAAAAAAAAATTCCAAAGCTTAGCCCTAGAATCCAAATCCTCCCTAATATTCTTCTATCATCCATTCATTTCTCCAGACCTTTCTTGTGGAGGGGCCATGTGACATGGTACATATCATTGTCATCATTGTTGGCATCTACATAAAACTCTAAAGTTTGTCATGCCCTTTGTATTACTTAAGTTGTCTCATCTGATCTTCACAATAATCCTGTAAGGTAGGTGCTGTTAACATCCCCATTTTACAGATGAGAAGGACAGCTGGGTGGGGTAGTGGATAGGGTCTGGGATCAGGAAGACTCATTTTCCTGAATCCAAATACAATCTCAGATACTTCTAGGCTGTGTGACTAGCAAATCACGTCACCCTCTTTACCTCAGTTTCCCCCTCTGTCAAATGAGCTGGAGAAGAAAATGGCAAGCCACTCCAAGATCTTTGCCAAGAAAACTCCAAATGGGATCATGAAGAAGTGGACACGACTGAAACAACTGAATGACAACACAGATGAGGAAACTGAGGCTGAAAGAGGTTAAAGTGCCTTAAGCAGAGTAGCACAGCTAGGAAGTGACTCAGGAGCCAGCCAAGGCTAGAAATAAGGAAGACCTGTGTTCAAGCTTTACCTTTGATATGTAAGGATTGAATAATCTTGGACAAGCAACTAACCTTGTGTTGTAGACATCTCTCTTAAGACAATAAATTGGAAAGAAGGCACATAGGCTATGGGACCTTCGAACACAGAGTATCAGGGTCCTTTGAACACAGAATGCCAGAGCTGGGAGGGACCTTACAACACAGAATATCAGAACTGGGAGAGACCTTAGCACACAGAATGCCAGAGCTGGGAGGGATCTTAGAACACAGAATGCCAGAGCTGGGAGGGATCTTAGAACACAGAATGCCAGAGCTGGGAAGGATCTTAGAACACAGAATGCCAGAGCTGGGAGGGATCTTAGAATACAGAATGCCAGAGCTGGAAGGGATCTTAGAACACAGAATGCCAGAGCTGGGAAGGATCTTAGAATACAGAATGACAGAGCTGGGAGGGATCTTAGAATACAGAATGACAGAGCTGGGAGGGACCTTGGAACACAGAATGCCAAAGCTGGGAGGGATCTTAGAATACAGAATGCCAGAACTGGGAGAGACCTTAGAACACAGAATGCCAGAGCTGGGAGGGATCTTAGAATACAGAATGCCAGAGCTGGGAGGGATCTTAGAACACAGAATGCCAGAGCTGGGAAGGATCTTAGAATACAGAATGACAGAGCTGGGAGGGATCTTAGAATACAGAATGACAGAGCTGGGAGGGACCTTGGAACACAGAATGACAGAGATGGGAGGGACCTTAGAACACAGAATGCCAGAGCTGGGAGGGATCTTAGAATACAGAATGCCAGAACTGGGAGAGACCTTAGAACACAGAATGCCAGAACTGGGAGGGATCTTAGAACACAGAATGTCAGACTGGGAGGAACATTAGACATAGAATGTCAGTGTTGGGGTTTGGGGCAGGGAACCTTCAAGATCTCCTCATCCAAAAGCCTCACTTTACAGAAAGCAAACATGCCAGAGAAGGAAAGTAACTTAAAACCAATGAAGGTCTCTGCCCTCAAGGAGATTACATATTAGCTAGTGTTTGGGACCAGAGAAAAATAAGGTAGATGGATCTAGTAAGAAAACAGAACAGGCTCTTCTAAAATTTAGAACCAGACTTGGAACCCAGAGCCACGAGAGCTTCTGGGATTGATGGGGAATATGACATCCTTGGCAAAGAACATTAAAATACCAACAGCTCATATTTATTAACAACAGCAATAATATTGTCTGACATTTCCTTTCAGCTTTATCCCTCTAAGTACTGTGTGATTCTAGAATACCTTAGCTTACTTCTTTCAAGCTGTAGGGGTTTCCTAGTCCCATTGCCCTGAGAGTTGGTGAACAAGATGCCATTCACTCTATTTGCCTGTGGTTTTATAGACTTTCATCTTATTTCTTGTACAGCACAAGAATATATATGGTACTTACAGCAATATTATGATTCCCATTTTATAGAAGGGAAAACTGAGACACTGATGGCTTAAGTGACTTGTTCAAGGTCTAATGGTCAATTAATGATAAAGCCAAGGGGTTGGCTAGGTGGCTTAGTGGATAGAGTGCCAGGCCTAGAGATGGAAGGTCTTGAGTTCAAATCTGGTCTCGGACACTTCCTAGCTGGATGACCCTGAGCAAGTCACTTAACCCCAATTGCCTAGTCCTTGTTGCTCTTCTGCATTAGAACTAAAACATAGTACCAATCCTAAGACAGAAGACAAGACTTTAAAAAATCAATAGCAAAGCCAGATTTGAACCCAGGTTATAGGATCTAAAATCTATGATCCTATGACTTAAAATTGGAAGGTTACTTGTTCTAATCCCTCTGTGAATATGAGATGAGGAAAATGAGGCACTGAGTGGTTAGATGACTTGCTCAAGGTCACATAGGCAGGGATTTGAGATCATGTCTGCTGATATTCTGTCATACTCTTTCCTCTTATACTCCTCCAAGCAGTTTGAAATGAAGAGGGGAAAAGCTAGAGTCAAAGACACCAGTTAGGAAATGATTGCAATAAACCAGGCTTTGAGTAAGGAGGCCTTGAATTTGAGAGCTGGCACAGAGTGAGCACAGAGGGAAAAGGAGGGCTTCAAGAGCCATTGAAAGGAGGAATCAATGAGTTGGTGACTGACTGGTGATGGGAAAGATGGAGTCAAGGTCGACTTCAAAGTTTCCAGCCTGGTGAACAAGAAACTGGCACTGTCCCCTGAAGCCCCCTTAGGAGATTTGGAGTAGCTGTGGGGGAACAAGGAACTGGCACTGTCCCCTGAATCCCCCTTAGGAGATTTGGAGTAGCTGTGGGGGAACAAGAAACTGGCACTGTCCCCTGAATCCCCCTTAGGAGATTTGGAGTAGCTGTGGGGGAACAAGGAACTGGCACTGCCCTCTGAAGCCCCCTTAGGAGATTTGGGGTAGCCGTGGGGGAACAAGAAACTGGCACTGCCCCCTGAAGCCCCCTTAGGAGATTTGGAGTAGCCGTGGGGGAACAAGGAACTGGCACTGCCCTCTGAAGCCCCCTTAGGAGATTTGGGGTAGCTGTGGGGGAACAAGAAACTGGCACTGCCCCCTGAAGCCCCCTTAGGAGATTTGGAGTAGCTGTGGGGGAACAAGAAACTGGCACTGCCCCCTGAATCCCTCTTAGGAGATTTGGGGCAACCGTGGGGGAACAAGGAACTGGCACTGCCCCCTGAATCCCTCTTAGGAGATTTGGGGCAACCGTGGGGGAACAAGGAACTGGCACTGCTCCCTGAATCCCCCTTAGGAGATTTAGGGTAGCTGTAGGGGAACAAGAAACTGGCACTGTCCCCTGAAGCCCCCTTAGGAGATTTAGGGTAGCTGTAGGGGAACAAGAAACTGGCACTGCCCTCTGAAGCCCCCTTAGGAGATTTGGGGCAGCCGTGGGGGAACAAGGAACTGGCACTGCCCCCTGAAGCCCCCTTAGGATATTTAGGGTAGCTGTAGGGGAACAAGGAACTGGCACTGCCCTCTGAAGCCCCCTTAGGAGATTTGGGGCAGCCGTGGGGGAACAAGGAACTGGCACTGCCCCCTGAAGCCCCCTTAGGAGATTTTGGGCAGCCGTGGGGGAACAAGGAACTGGCACTGCCCCCTGAAACCTCCTTAGGAGATTTGGGGCAGCCGTGGGGGTGGGCAGACAGAAAGACAAAAACATTCTTCACCTGGAAGAAAGCTGACAGTCTCCAAACAGGCCGCCATGTGGGAGCCGAGCTGTAGAGCCCCCGTGGTGAGGCGAGAGGACTCTCTCAGGCCCTGAAAGCACTCTGTCCTCTCCCTACCTCGGGGTCATAGGCTGAGGCCATTTGGAAGAGAACATCAGCAGGGGCCATTTGGGACTTACAGCAGCCCAGTCTTCCCAAGCAGCAAATCTCGAAAAGTACTTTAATTTGGCATCAGGCTTTTTCGGAAATCTCCTTGACCCTTATTATTCAACACCTAAGAGGAAGAAATGCATCCCTTGGCAAAAACATATTGTCCTCTAATAAATCATTATCTGACATGGACCTAAATTCAGAAAATGATTAACTCACCCACTGGCTGTGTCTATTAAGGCTCTCCATCACGGCAGGTGACACTACACTCTTCCGCCTCTCCCTGCACCCAAGCACGTGCCTTCCCCCCCTCTCTTTTACCTGTTTTCCCCCTTTCTCCTTCCTCCCTTCTCCTTCAACTGCTTTATCTCCCTCTTTCCTCCTCTTTTTTTGCCTCCCCCCTTCATTTCTTCCCCTTAGCCCTTTTTGAGATACCTTCAAGCACATCTCCCCAGCACTGGACTAATGGGGAGTTGGATTCCCCAAATCTCCCACACTATGACAATTATAGCCAAACACCTGGGGCTTGGGAATCCGGAGTCCTGCTTCTGCTGCCAACTCACAGGGAGACCTGGGGCAAATCACCAGATCACTCAGTTTCTTCATCTGCCCAATTATGGAGTGAAAGTATTTACAATGGAGATGTGGAATACAGATGTGGGATGGGGGAAACTGGGTAGCTCAGTGGATTGAGAGCCAGGCCTAGAGATGGGAAGTCCTGGGTTCAACTGTGGCCTCAGATACTTCCCAGCTGTGTGATCCTGGGCAAGTCACTTGACCCCCATTGCTTAGCCCTTACCACTCTTCTCCCTTGGAGCCAATACACAGTATTGACTCCAAGATGGAAGGTAAGGATTAAAAAAAAATAGATGTGGGGTACTGCATATACTGTCAAGCATGTTTGTTGCATTGGTCAGTTTTGCTGAATTTCTTTTTTTCTTTTCCAATCTTTGTGAATAGTGTCATGGGGCAAGGGTGGGGTGGGGTTCCAGAAAAGGGGCTTCTGCTCTGGCCATGTTAGCCCAGGGGCTAGAGTGCCAGATCTAGAGTCAGGAAAATCTGAATTCAAATCCAGTCTCAAACATTTATTAACTGCGTAAACTGAGGCAAGTCATTTAACCCTGTTTTCCTCAGTTTCCTCATCTATAAAGTGAGCTGGAGAAAGAAATCACAAACCAATGACTAGGTCTATACCCCAAAGAAATCCAGAAAAGCAAAAAGGACCTATTTGTACAAAAGTATTTGTTGCAGCTCTTTTTGAGGCAGAAAAGAATTAGAAAATGAGGGGATGGCCATCGATTCGTTATGTGATAGTTATGGAAGACTATGGTGCTCCAAGAAATGACAGAAAAATCTGGGAACACTTACATGAACTGATACAAAGTGAAGTGAGCAGAACCAGAAGAACTTTACACACAGTGATAGCAATATTTCTTGATGAATAACTGTGAGGGACCTGATTATTCTCAGCGATTCAGTGATCCAAGACAATACCACAGACTCATGATGAAAAATACTATCTGCCCTCCAAGAAAAAATCGATGGAGCCTGAATGCACACTGAAACACACTAGATTTCATTTTCTTTCTTCTTTTCTTTCATTTGAGATCTCTTACACAAAATGACAAATATGGGAAAATGTTTTACATGATGATATATGTAAAAGCTAGATCATATTGCTTGCCATCTAAAGGAGGTGGGAGGCCATTGATGGAGGGAAGGAGGGAAGATCAGAAAGGGGAAGAACATTTAGAAGTTGGAACTTTTTTAAAGAGAATTTTAAAATGGTGTTTTACATGTATTATTTGTACAAAAGCAAAGGCAAACCACTTCAGTATCTTTGCCAAGAAAACCCTGAATGTGGTCACAAAAATCTGAATGCCTGAAAGAACTGGACAACAACCACTCTGGACTTACACGGAGCCCAGATTCCTTCTGGGAGCAATAGATCAGAGAATCAACCTACCCTTGGGTTTTCTGACTTCTTATGCCCCTGCTACAGACTACAGGTGTAAGAGGAAATTTCTAAAAGAAAGACTAAGTATAGCTCATTTATAGGGTCTCGATACTTCTCGAAAACATGCAAGGGAGAGCCTGGGTATGGCACAGCTATTTATATTTTCCATTACAAAAGAAATGCTTAGAATGCATGAGACTCAAAAGCCTTCTTCACTTTTTGAAACAAGAAGAAATACTTTAAAAATAAGCAATGATCCATCCCATCTACTAAATAGATGTAGGAGGTAGACCTGACTTTCTGAGACTTCTGAATTGCTATTCCACATTTGCTATGGATTTCTCCTCCCTTTGGAAATCAGAATACCCAAGTCTACAGATGTGATTTTGGCTTTAGCCCTCAGTTGAAGAATGATCCTGGCTTCCTCCTAGAAGCTGTGGTGAAATTGCCTCCTGCTAAGCAACCACTACTCAACTCAGCAACTTCTGATTTCTTGAATTCACGGCATTACTTCTAGGACTGAAAACATCCATTTTGCAGGACCAAATTTTGGTGATCTGTGCTTAGGAGAGGATGTACAAAGCAAAAAGAGGCAGGCAGAGATGAGTTCTAGATTTCTCAGTCATCAATCATCTTCAGTGAAATAGGCACAAGCAGCTAAGGTGTTTCAGTGGTTAGTACACTGAACCTGGAATTGGAAAGACCTGAGTTCAAATGTGACCTCAGCTACTTCCTAGATGTATGACCCTGGGTAAGTCATTTAACCTGTCTCAACTTCCTTATTTGTAAAATGGGGCTGGAAATAGCACTGTGCAAAAGCTTGTTTTCTTCCTTTCCTCCTTCATAGGGTCAAATAAGGAGTTGCTGAGTCATCTCAATATGTAGCTCATGACCCACAGAGAGAGATCAATGTTCTTGTCACCCTTTGGTGATGGGCCAGAACTCACCCCTCCAGGGTAAGGGGTAAATGCATATTTCCTACTCTTGGGATCATCCCTTTTATATAAGAGATGACTCATGGGATAGGAATCAGGACAGGGATATATTAGGAAATAAGGGTGATTTTTTAAAAAAGATTTCAATAGAATTAAGAAAAAATATTTTGTCTTTCAAGCTCCCTCCCTGATGATACCATTTTGTTGTTCAATCATTTTTTCAATCATGTCTGACTCTTTGTCATTTGGTGTTTTCTTGGCAAAAAAAAAAATTAATGGTTCGCCATTTCCTTCTCCAGCTCATTTTACAGATAAGGAAACTGAGGCAAATTGTTAAGTGACTTACCCAGGTTCACATAGCTAGTAAGTGTCTAAGGCCAGATTTGAATTTAGGAAGATGAGACTTCCTAACTGCAGAACTGAGACTCTATCCACAGTGCCACCTAGCTGCCCTGATGTCACCATAGGTCATTTTTTTTAAACCAGGCCAGATGACACCATAAGTGTAGCAGAAAAAGAAGTTTGCTTTAGGATTTTGAACCAGAAAGAAACTGAGAAATTATCTCCTTGGTCATCTTTATTTTACAGACAAAAAGCATGAGAGAAGTGACTCAGACAAAGCCATAAACAGACTCTGGCTCTGAATTGGCCCCAACCCAAGGGCCCCAACCCAAGGGTCTGGACACTGTATAGGGCAGCTTCTGTAGATCAGATTGATGAAAACATATTGTAAATGGTAAGGTAAGGCACCAGAGAAGCATGAGGTGTCATTATCATTTCACTTTAGCTCACATTTCTGTTTGGCTTTTTTTTTTAGCCTATAAAGATTTCTTCCCAGCAATTCCCAGACCTATCATGGGGCTCCCATCTTCCCCTTCCCCCTGGGATTTATCTTGGGTTGCATTTCCCATAATGGAAGAAACATATGTACTTACTTGGTCATGGCAGGGTAAGAAAGTGGGGCAACCATAGTAAGAGAAAAACAAAGTAAGAGAGATTAAGAGTCTGTTTGGGTTAGACACATTTAGAGAATTAATACATGGTAGAGGTCAGAAGGAGCTTTAAAGAACTCCTACCCAGGAGTCGTTAACCTGACCAGTCCATGGACATCTTAAGTGTCCTTTGGATATATTTCAGGGGGTCCATCAAGTTGTATGGGGGGTGCATTACATCTTTATTTCTATAGAATTCATTCTTTTTTAATCCTATGTATTTTATTTTAGGCATTTAAAATCATTATTCCAAAGAATCCATTGGTTTTGGGACAGCAAGGCGGTTCAGTGGATAGAGTGCCAGGCCTGGAATGGGGGGAGCCCGGGTTCAAATATGGCCTTAGACAGATTGTCTGATTGTGGTCAAGACACAACACTGTTTGCCTAGTCCTTGCCCTTCTGTCTTAGAGTTGTTACTAGGACAGAAAATAAGGTGAGGGAGCAGGGAGAGAGACAGAGAGACAGAGAGAGACAGAAAGAGACAGAGAGATAGAGAGAGACAGAGAGAGGGAAAGAGAAAGAGAGAGACAGACAGACAGACAGAAAGAGACAGAGAAATAGAGAGAGACAGAGAGAGGGAGAGAGACAGAGACAGAGAGAGAGAGAGAGAGAGAGAGAGAGAGAGAGAGAGAGAGAGAGAGAGAGAGAGAGAGAGAGAGAGAGAGAGAGAGAATCCATTGGCTTTGCCAGACTGCCAAAAGGATCTATGGCACAGAAGAGGTTAAGAACCAATGAAATGAATGCAAAACACCTCAATTTACCAATGAAGATATTGTCCTGAAAAAGGAGACAACTTGCTCTGAGTCACACATTTAGTTAATTGTAGAGCCAGACTGAAAATCTGGGTCCCTGTTTCCTGACACCTCACCAACATGTCCAGCTGCCTAAACATAGTGGCTGGAAGGGAGATTAGTTTCCCTGACAATTCTAGCCATTCCCGGAGGTCATTCCCCCCACTGGGAGGGCCATCTGTTTGGCAAAGGCCTGATGCTTCCTAGAACTTCCATCTTAAATCCCAACAGGGCCCATCACTCCTCTCCCCTTTCAAGGAAGATAAAAGGAAGGCCTAGAGCTGTTCACAGGGTAAGGATCCAGTTGCAGGAAAACTCAGCAGGCAAGAACTCATCTGCCTTATAAGGGCCAAAAAACACTCCAGCTAACCCTGAAGGGCTTGGCCCAG